>NC_088308.1:19192954-19495984 GCF_910592395.1 Lineus longissimus | reverse complement strand
TGCTAATTTCTTTATTCAGACGCCGATAGGTAAGGAACATGTGATGTGATTAAAGTCCCCTGTATCTACTTCTCCGTTTGGTAACATCATATGGAGGAATCGACGCTTTATTAGGAGAAATTGATGTAGAAGAGCAGTAGGATTTCCAGGAAACCAAGCCCACAAAACACAACACAACCATGCACGCAACCAATGCATTGCCATTGCACTCCGGGCATACTTGTCAAAATGCACGTAGCCCAGAGCCCAGTCGTACAGTAGAGTACCGATCGGTGGCATTCGTCAGAGCAAAGTTTAGTGTCTTACACTTATCGATCGTCATTTTCATTGTGTTTCAGGCCAGTCAACAATCGACCAATTAATGCAATTTGAATTTGTCCATAATATTCGATTGTAATGTAGGCCTACCGTTGCACGATATTGACCATGTTGACTATTATTGTATCGCCACGCCGTGAAAATATCGCCACTTTTTTATGGGAATTAACGTCAAGACGTAAATGGCGATAATGCAGAAGTGGCGATACAATATTGCGCAGCGTTCAGTCTCAATCAAGAGTGTTGTCAACGACTGACACTTGTCGACAGGCTTGTCAAACCGTGACCAACCAATGGCGGCACTGAGACTAGATGGAGAGCCGCTGCTGGTGGCATCCCAAATTAATAATAATTGATACCCTCACCAGTCACACCAGGCGGAGGAAGCCTATGGCTATGCTAAAGCAGCAAACAAATGATCCCGTGGTCGCATACCATTACCACATGTTCTTTTGTTCAAATTTACACAACCATTGGATGTACATCGTGCTGTCCTCAACTGGCCTTGTGTCCTCAGATTTTCCTTTCATGTTTTCCAATTTAATACCTCTGTCACTTTTTTCACAGGGATGGCCTTGAAATGGGTGCCCCCCAAATTTATCCATTTCTAGCCCTCAACTTGTCACTGATATTCATTTCGGATTTGAAAATCAAGTGATAGTTCAAAAGCTTTCAGTATCTGAGAATTTTCTGGGCTCCACATCACTAGTACAACCCATGGCCATTGTCCCGTGAATAGTGACTCAGTCTTACTCTTACCACGAGCACGTGGTCACGCAAACTCATCTAGGACTAGGAGAAATTAGGAATTCCGAGTAAGAGCTATTAACCCTTTTGCCTATGTTGGCCCACAGAGCAGTGCACAAATCCAAAGCATGACCCTGTTTTGGTGTGTTCAAGAGGTCATCAGGGCTGTGAGAGACCATTGTGCTTTTTTCCTGTTTGTGTTGATTACTCACAAGCAAGGTCTTGGCGGTCACATCCTTAAAATAGTTTATTTAAAACTTTCCATACAACCTCTTATCACATTTGTTTGTTGGGGCAACAACATACACCGGAAGAAATTCCCGGTAGAGGGTCAGAAGGGGCATTGAAAAGGCTCCTCAGGCCAAACATCATACGTTTGGTACAGTGCACCCGTAAAACTATAGAGTATGATCACATGTCAGCCATTATCTTGCACAAATTGTTTCATGTCTAGATGGAAACTGGCCATGAACTGTTCTAATATAGACTAATGGATCCGTTTATGATGATATACTTAACAGTGTTCATTATACAGTCAGCAGGAATAAGATGTTTATCTTTAATACCAGATAAATTCTGTTATTCGGTTGCCATGGTTACTGCAACAAGCTGGCTGACTTTGACCCAGCTTTGAACAGTTGTGTATTGTTTGGCTGACATTTCAAGAAGGTGTTGGCTTCTGAAGCTGTCATTTTTATGGAGGATTTTGATGTGGTATGTGGTTGGTATTTTACTAGATCATCATTATAATGCATTTGGTATGATCTTTCAGTTAAAATCTGTATTAGTAGCTTGGACTGTATGGCATATGTCAGCTTCAGCCTTCTGGAACATTCCTTTACTATGACTGTTTTATTACAGTGCACAATTTGGGGTCATGTCAATTATGATAATCCTTCTTTAAAAAATATTTATTCAAACCTGTGTTAAAAAAGCCTCTGGCTGACAATTTGTCCCTTTTCCATTGCCTTGGTACTTGGTACATGTACCACAGTCTGTGCAGAACTATCTCATCTCCCTAGGTTGGATGCAACAGGAAGAGTGGAGGTCATGTTATTGTTTGGTCAATTGTGTGCTTGATTGACATCTAAAATTGTTAAAAAATATATATGAAATAATGGTAGTAAGTAACACTGTAAAACATGTAGTGTAAATTGTAAAGTGTTTCATCCTGTACCTAAGGTGTACTTTGTGATATCCGGCCTATGATGGTTAGGTTGTGACCTTTGCTCTTGACCTTATTAATTATGCAAATCACTCAATCATTGGACAACATGATGAATCTATCTGTAGACAACATTGAGTGTACTTACTATTTTTTGTGATATTTGCTACTTATGAAGTATGTTGTAACATTGCCCTTGCCTTGGATGAGTAATGAGGATGGATGACCAATGGTTGGTTGTTTGATTGGTTAATGGAGTTTATGTATGTACCAAGTGTACACTGTACGTACATTGTACATATTTGTAGTTTTGTAAGTACAATTTGTACTGTATGTTCATGGTCAGTGTCGGAGATGTGAGAGATGGGGATAGAAAATACAGCAAGATTCTATTGATCATGAATGGAACTAGTCTAAAGTGTCAGCTCCTGTTCTTTAATGTTGTGTTAAAAGTCTCATTTTAAACTTTTAGTGTGTCACTCTTGTCATTTCAGTGAGTATGACTAGCTGAGGTCCACCAGTGACCAACTGAGTACAGATCACGATTCTCCGTAACCGAAGGACACACAGAAAGTGCCAAAATGGCTAATATGATGCAGACGCGCCGCAAACTCAAAAACACAATTAAAAATTATTCCGAAGCCCAGAAAAAGGTGCGAGATGCGACCAGTAATGACCCGTGGGGTCCGTCAAGTACACTTATGTCGGACATTGCAGATGCCACATACAACGTCATGGCATTCGGTGAAATCATGCAAATGATTTGGAAGAGATTAAACGACCATGGGAAAAATTGGCGGCATGTTTACAAATCGCTTGTGTTACTCGAGTACATTCTTAAAACGGGGAGTGAAAAAGTAGCACAACAATGTAAGGAGAATATATTTGCGGTGCAGACACTAAAGGACTTTCAGTACATGGAAGACAACAAAGACCAGGGTATGAATGTGCGGGAAAAGGCGAAGCAACTGGTCTCCTTACTGCGGGACGACGAACGGTTGAAGAATGAACGAGCAAAGGCACTGAAGGCGAAGGAACGATTTGCACAGAATTCGATGGGGATTAGCAGCAGAGGAGGAGAACAGGCAGTAAGAATTTTAGGCGACGTTAGATTATGTTCCATGTTCTGTGTCTCTGTTGTTTTAAAGCGTGTAATACTTGAATAGTTATAATGGCATTTTATAAAGGCCCCTGTTTCAATAAGTCGGCTCATGCCCTAGTTCCAAAGGTTACAGGCTAATACATGGTAATGTTTGGCATTAGTTTAATACTGTAACTGCTGCCAATTGTCATGCTTGGTTTGTACGCCCATTATTCAGTGAGTTGGTGAAGATGTATAGTAATCCAAAGATATGAATTTACCTGTAAGTCTTTTCTTTGCCTTTCAGGGGGCAATGTTTGGACGGGGTGCAAGTTCTGGCTCTGCTCCGTCACTGAGTTCAGGTGCCGGTGGTTACTCTGATCCGTATGGAGGTGCTACCAGTGAGGAGCGGAGAGATGGTGAGTTCTCTTCTGAAAGCATGTACGGTGCAAACAGGCAACTAGTTCTAGAGTGACAGTCGGATTGGAGCGAGAGAATATCTGTTATAAGAAATGGATTAGCAATGTCACGTTTCTGTGGCTCACCGCGATTGTCGCTCTAACTTAGTCGCTTGTGTGCGCCGTACTACAGTGGGTGAAATTAACTTGGATGGTTGTATTGAAAAAATATCACTGCTGTAACCGAGGATTGCAGAACTGGCCTTTTGAAAAAATATGTTGTCACCGGCATCATTTTAAAATGACAAAGTTTTGTTCCGCTTGGCCTTTTTAAACCATTGCAAAAAGCTAGCCAGCCATGGAGAGAAATGTGATGAAAATGGAATGAACTTACCCAGTCTTTACATGGAAATTCTGCCAGGCATTTTTGAAGCTGTTTGTCGAAGTGAAGTCGGAGACTTCTTGAAGCTTCAGTGCAACTTCATGTAACCCACCAATGAAAATAATTTGCGTGGAGTTTTGGGACAATCAACTTTGAAAAATCTGGATGATGCCGCTAGACAACAAGTATATATACTTTAAGAGGCTGTCAAAATATTCTTGGTTGCAGCAGTTTCTTACTGAAAAGCTGAATGATGGCTTGCATGTACTTTACAATTTCTCTCTTGATTACTCAGATACGGATGACGGGGCTTCGAGTGAACCAAAAACAGATGGTGAGTTGTAAGTTGTGTCCCTTGTCCTTGTGCAGGAGGTGCGTCAATCCCCAAAGCAGAAGTTCCACTTGGGAAATCAACTGTCAAGGGTGGAGGGCTTATTGCTGAAGGGACCAAGTGAGGTGGTGGGTGAACATGGTGAAGGAAAATTTGCGTATCTAATTGATGTCTTGCAAAACTTTCCCAAACATGACATCATGATTTTTGGGTGTGAACCTTATGGAGGCAGACTTCCTTCTAAAACAATTTGGCATGTAGAATTTGAACACAAAAAACACACTACTTATGTAACCTAAAAGCTTTTCCTACCTGGCAAGTCCCCTTGGCTTTCTACAAACATTAGCGGCAGATGACTGAGGTAGACGGTGGTGTGTGTGAGCACTTGGTGGAGGTTGTGGCACACATGGGTATGTGTACCTCAGGGAAAGGACAGTCTCATTAAAGGTGTACTTTTTCCTGTCCGAGAGAAATTGACCGTGACCTAAATAACCAGAAGGTAAATGGCCTCTTTCTTTCTTGTATTATTATCAGTATCCCATTGTCCACAGTGATGCCAGACTAGATCATTACTCTGGTTGCTTTCTTCCAGCTTCAGGACGGCGACTCTCGGCCGATTTGGAGCAAGCCAGACCAAGCACCGCCGGGGAAGAAGAGCTTCAACTACAACTAGCATTAGCTATCAGTAAGGAGGAGCATGACCACGCTGAACAAGAGAGGCGAGGGGATCAAGTGCGACTACAGTTGGCTGTGGAGGAGAGTGAAAAGATGGTTGATGTAAGTATTCTTAATAGAGCATCGTCAACTTTGAAGTCCAACGGTATACCTGAACTTTAGTGCAGTGCTGCCATTGATGACAGTATTGGCACCAAAAACTTCTTCTTTAAAACAAATTCAAAATGAGCATTCAAACGTAAGAATCAACTACAACCATTCTTCATGATATCACTGAGCTATATCAGTATGCTGAGGTGATACTGGTACTGGTAGTATTACGGGCAATATGTTTCAATCGTTTGTATCAATATGCATTAACCGTTCATGATTTCAGCCACCACAGCAAAGTAGGAGGCAGGCGCCTCAACCCACTCAACAAAAGAAAGTAAGAGTCTGGTTGTGATCATCATTGCTGCATCTCTCACCCCGTTTATTAGCGCCCTATGTAGATGACGTGAGGTGCTGTCATATTGAATGACAAACATGTTGCTATGGACTGCAAAATAATGACATCACCGGATTTTCCCTGTGAGTCATTGAGTGCAGTCAGTTCTGTTAAACTTGCCGAACATCATTTTGCCGTCCATGACCCCATGTTGCTATTTGATGTGGCGGTGATGACATCATCTATAGCAGTGGCCCATGCATGTCATTTAGAGCTATCGATATTAACAATGCAACAAACTTGAGTAAAATTTACCAACAAATTACTCTTAAGTTAAAAGTTGACCGAGCTATCTTAAATCCCTTATTGCCTCATTCTGCTGCTGTCCCAATACCCCACCCAAAGCCCACGCTTAAACTTTGTAGCATGCATAGGGAGCAATTAAGGTACTCTGGCTGAGCCTTTAGTAATGGTCAGTTTTCCCCTTAGGGTTTGGTATAACCATTTGTAGCTTCATACCTTGCTGAATAATTGCTGGTATGCTTTATAGTAAAAGAAAGAACATACCCGTTTGAAGAAAGTCCACTAAGTCTGGGTGGTATTGGGTTGGATTCAGAAAGTAAGGATAGGCCAAGATATTCTGTCCAAAAGTGCCGATAGCCCCTTTATACCTTGATAGTACAACAACTCCGGCTGTGACGTTTGGCGTCAAACAGTAACGTGACTAAAGTTGACCTGGGGTTTCTCTCCCCACAAGTTGTTCATGTTAATAAAACTAACGAAAATCACGTTTTTAAAAATCATCTACATGTTTAATAGAAAAGCAAAACTAGAAAAAACATCCAACACTTTCAGAAAAATAGTTTTCTTATAAAAAAGGGAAGAAGAAGTTCATTAAGGCAATAATGCCTAGATAAGATAGACAATCAAATTTGACGTCGTTGTTACACATAGTCATGATTGTAGATAGATATTTTTCCTCTGGTTGTTGTTATTTTATGTGAAGAGCTAGCTATCCTGTAAATTTTGTGTAATTATTAAAAATCTATATACGTTATTAAGAGTCTGATTGCTGACTTCATCCATCTTCTTATTTAATTCAAGTCTAATGAAATGTAATGGTATTGTACGTGTAATACTGTTTTCCCTACTAACAGGGTGAGCTTGCTTTTTCTATGCTGCCTACTCATTAGCCTGAAAATGCATGCCAATTATTTAAATTGCTGATCAACAAAAACGAAAACTAGATTATTTTTTTATTCAAAATTTTGGAATAATTTGGAACTTTTTTTAGCTTTCAAGAAGGTTGGTTCAACTTTTCCTTCAAATGTAAAAGGTTTCTTTGATAAGGCTGAGGGAGAGAGAAAAGTCATTAAAATGTTTATTGAACTTGAAAATTATCTTTTGAAATGCCGGTATTATTATCGGATATCTGTTATAAATACATTTTGTTGTTCATTTGGACTTCATTTTCAGCCATGTACTTCTCAAGTTAAATGTCAAATGTCGTCATCTCATTGAGCATGGTTGTGCGCACATGTGTAACAGTAGTTTGTAGACCCTCTGAAAAGCAAGTGGTCAGAATTCACCATGATGGCATCCTCTCACAGATGACCTTTTCTAAAATACCCAGAGGTGTATTTTAGAAGGCCTGCTCCAGCTATGGGAGGTTGCATTAAGAGTAGCATGGCCCCTCGTTATTTGGCTAAAGCTTCTGTTTTCAGCAGGCTAATGTGTATCAAACCAAAAGCTGACCTGATTTAAACTGCTTGAGCTTCTCTTGGCTTCTAATTTGTATCTGTAAAAGATGAGGTCTCTCTATAATGTTGAGCTTTCCCATCTCCAGGATGTAACGCCCACGACGTCAAATCTCTTGTTGCCGGAACTCTCTCTGTCACCGCCCTCCTCTTTAGGCTCACCGCCCGAATCTGTGACATCAGTAGTAAGTCGGAGAAAAACGTTGATTATTGAAGCACTGTCGGCTGTCGAATGCACGGATTTTAAAATCTTTCCCTCCTGTTTGAGAATTCAAATTGTAACTTTACATCTAACATAATTAACTTGTTGTCACGTTTGACTGTCTCATAATTATTCGATTTTGCACTACTTACTACGATCTAATCATTCTTGTTTAAAAGTGTCTTGTGTGTTGTGTTTGTAAGTATAACTGTTGAAGGATTTGAGGTATTTTCTTTTAACCAAATTGACCAATAACTCTTGAGGTATGGATTAAAACATTGATGAAACAAATTGTTATCATGCAGAGGTCTTATCAGTGACTTTTAGAGAACTTACCTCCGACTTCAATCCCATGACATCCCCCAACGGAAGATGCTTTGCCTATGCTCAGCATGCATGTCTGGTACATCTTGGCAATGACCTAAAAATCTGTGGTCGACTGCAAGGCTTGTTTTTTGCAAACATTGATACGAAAATTCGCCTTTTCACTTTCAGAGGCAGCTAGTGCTAAAGCGCATTACAGAAATAGTGAAACCATTCTAATCTAAAAGACATTTCCCTTCAATGAAATAGCCAAAGAGTGTCAAACTTTTGTAAATGATCTATACGTTTTTCCCTATTAAAAGAATGGATCTATAGTATGCCAAAACATTTCATTATAAGGAGTTACTTTGTATAGAATTCAATTCCAGGCCTTTTCATGTATCGTCGGTTTTTTCATGGTTCATAATGACAGCGCTCCTCATGATTCCACAACACTTATCTTTGCAGCCGACATTGGTAAACCTGATGGACAGTGCCCCAGCACAGCCAGTCCAGCCTCCAAGTGAACCATGGGGAATCAGCCAGCCTGCTGCCCAATCTGACCCATGGGCCCCCCAACCCTCCAGCCAAGGAATAAATGATCCTTGGGGATCAGGAGGTGCACCGAAGCCGGATCCATGGACTCACAGTTCCGGTCAATCAACGCCACTTTCAACTCCAGGTGCGTCCTTCAATCATTTTGGTCTCATAACTATCATTTGAGTAAAGCAGATGTGGCCAGTTGTGGTCGTGTTTCATTCAGCATTAAATAGATATATCCCTTGGACAAGCTTGAAGAGTTTAGATATAATGTAAGGTGGGAGAGACCCCTTCGCAGCTTCACGTTACTTTTAAAAATCTGACCTGCCTGGCTGCTGCCTATAGACGCCCTTGAGTTGAAGAGTTATATTGCATTTCTACTTCTTTGTCTTCAGGTCAGCCCACTGATCCCTGGGGTCCCCCTGCTCCTACTTCAACTGCTAGTAATCATTCTTCACCGTGGAGTTCCCCAGCCATGGGAACGTCGACTAATCATAGCCAGAGCGCCACAGGCTTTGATGCGTTCGCTCCACAGCCTGCTAACCCAATTGACGATGGGTTTGATATGCTGAGTACACGGCCAGGAGGAAGTACAACAGGTACAATTATCTATCATATTCATTCAATCACTACGCGTTTAAAGTAGTACTTTAATTCTGAGCAGAAGCAAGTTTACATTACAGGAATACTGTTTACGCTGTTATGTCCTTGGGCCTCTGCTGTTGTCCTTGGTTGTCTGCTGTCCTACGGTACTTGATCTACGATAGAGTAGAGTTTACAGGACTTTTCCTCAAGCACAAGGAAATCATCATCTCTTCCTCATGAACATTCCAAGGAGGCTTTCATGAAGCACAGTCCAGATATCGAAGGAGAAATCAAATCTCAGAAAGATGGACATTAAGTTTTAAAGCACTTTGGAGACCAGGTCTTCTGCCTTTCTCTTGAATGAATGTCTTAGAATAGTCTAGTAGTCCTTGTGGTGCAGAATGAGCAAAGAGTCTTGGTTTAAATGTCTTTTTATGTGTTTTCAGCGGGAGAAGCAGAGTATCAATCTCAGAATGGTAAGTGTTGGTCGTTCGGGTGCCCAATTAGGTGGGGAGGGGACGAGTAAATATGTGAAAAGTGATTAGAGGAGCCCACAGAGTGTACCGAAACTCTCAAACTCATATGTCCTTACAGTAACACATGTACGCGTTGTATCTGACCCTACTTTGCTTTACCTCGATCACCAGAAAAGTCATGGCGCTGGATGGTGCCCTGGGCTTTTCAACTCCGGCATCTCCAGAAGTTCTTCCAGTTTTGCTAAAGAGTTTGTTCCTATCAACATCTGTGTGTTGTCAACCCTTAATGGTCGATCCTATTCTATTGCAGGTCAAACTAGTAGTTCACCCAATCCTTTTGACATGAGAGGGGTAGGCGAGAGTTTGGACGACTCAAGGAATCAAAGAAAAAAGCCTGAAGATTTCCTAGGAGCCAATAAAAATCTTGTTAATTTAGATAATCTGGTGGGGCGACCTCAGTCGGTTTCACCTTCAGGTGAGTCTGATTTAAGTGATGATCCTATATCCTGTAAAATTTGAAGTAACCTTCGATTACTTGTAGTTTTGAATTGTAACTCGGGGCGCGGGGTTCTCTAGTGGTAAGTTGTTGGACTTGTGATCTGACATGATGGGGGTGATGCACTACACAGACATATTGTTTGTGTCCAAGGGATAATCATTTTGACATTGATTAACTTGTCCTTTGAGTGAGACAATTGAATTTTCCATTGAGTGAGGCGATTAACTTGATTTTAAGTAAGAATATAAGAACATCCATGAAAAATTCATGTATTTAAAACTTACAATAGCTTCCATTTCCTCTTGCAGCTGCGATGAACCCATTTATGAGTGTGAATCCGACACCCACAAGCCAGCCGAACCCCTTCGTAGCACAACAGCAACAACAGCGCGTGCCACTCAACCAGCTACAGGCTCAGTCAACGATGGGTTTCACGCAACCTGCGCAGAATTTACCGAATCCCCTTATACCTGTAGGGAATCGGCCACAGCCTATGATGAGTGGGCAAGTGCAGGCGCAGAGTGGTTATAACCCATTTATGTAGAGACACTTCGTGATAACATTGTCTGTGGGTCATTTTGACAGCAGATTTGAAAGTTTGTAGTATCTTTGAAACGTCAGACGTTTTTCTTTGCGAGTTAACTTGAGGCAGTCTTGAATGAATGTTCGCCTGGTCATACCTCTGTGCCAGTAAGAATTTATTGTTATTTGAGGACAAACTGCAGACTTTAATATCAAACACAAGCAGAGCTCAAGTTGATAAGTGAGATTTTTTTCCTCGTTTTCTACCTACCTAAGATATTTCATGTCGATTCTACAAATTGATCAAAGCACTGTCATTATGACCCCATTGTCTTAGGGTTTTATTTCATTCCAAGTTAACCTGGATCTGATGTGTATTGTACACAAGGTTCTCATACACAACGTGCTGGTAGTTGATGTTCATCTTAAGTTGGGATGAAATAAACTTCATGTATGCTTATAGTATACTATGAGGGTTGAGCTCACTTTGCAAACTGGCAGAACTAAATCATAATTCTTCTGTTTTCAAATCCTTGTGATAAATGTCTAGTTTGACATGCATTGTGATTTCAAAATATTTTGTACGCTGTTTTCGGCCAGTACTATTAAGTATAAAAATCATAATAATTTGAAGAGATTCCTTTTGAACTACCAGAAAGATTCCTTTCTGAATTACCAGAAAGTGGTGCGTGATTCACTGATGGATATGCCCTTTGGCAAAGTGAGCTCAAGTCCAAATTAAGGCATCGAATGGCAAGGACCAAGCCTTGTTCCTTCTAAATGCGATAAGACAAGAAATCTTTGCTGATAACCTTGCAATCTGTGTAAAAGGAAGAGGCGAAATGTGGCATAAGATTAAGGATTGTGATAGTTCACTAATTAGAAGTCTTGGTTATTGCCATTCATGCTGTCGTCCAATGTAAAATGCTCCTGAAATATTTTTTAAAGTCTAAAATATCATTTTTTCAGTATGTGTATTATAAAATTGTACAATGTAAATCTGTTTTGTGAAGCTTTTCTTTAATTGCAAAGTGCAATGATGAGTTGAGATGCTTTTCAACGGAACCATATTTTTCATGTCAGTGATGCAAACTCTCAAGAAGATTCATCTCAAGAAAGTCTTTGAATGTTTTCAGCTGAAAGATTTCTTCAAGTTTTAAGATTAAGATAAATATGAATGAACTATTGGCAAAATTACGAAAGTGATAGGAAGCTAGAAGGATGGTAAGCATACAGACCCGTGTAATGTGCAGCTTTATCGCAAATTGCAAATTTAAAATATTGCGTAAATTTGGCGATTCACAGTAGGAAGTAGCTGGGCCTAAAATTGTACACTCTTAATCCATTTACGGGTATTCTGAAGAGCATGATGTGTGGTATTTTGACATGAAGACTTTCGGTCATGAGGTAGAGGTATTAACAATAAAGTTCTCGGTATTAAGTACTGCAAATAGTGATAACATTACTAACCTGACCTAAAGATGTACCGCCAAAACCCCTTACTTTGTTGATTTCTTGAAGTAATTGGTTTTGATATGACCCAATGTATTAGTCCATACTGTAATAACTGATTAATGTTTGTATATATACCAAAGGAAGAATGCTTTGTTGTCAGCTTGAAGTAGAAAACATTTTTGGGTAACTAGCACCTGATCTTGAGGGACTGCCTCAAACCTATGTGATGTGTAGGTCTCGGGAGTATGTTGGTCTCCACCCTCCCCCCATGCAGACGATAAAAATAACACCTTCGAGTCGTGTTGGACACAGCGTGAGGTCTGTGTTTTCTGCGAATGAAGGCAAAATGTACATTTTTTTCCCACACCTCCTAGATGTGATCAGTAATGTACATGCACAGTGTCTGTTTCTTTGTTTCATTGTGTCGCGTAGTTTTTTTGGCAGTGCCTGCATGCACTCTTAAAAGTGACTGCAGAACTAAAATCATGCCTAAATTAATTCTTGGTCTTGTAAGTTAAAATTCAGCAGAATGCTTAACCGCCAAATGCAGAGTCTGATTTCAGTGACTCAAATCATGCAAGTTGAGTAGAGTCTAATACATGTGCACATGAGAGGCCTCGATTACACGTGCACATGAGAGGCCTCGATTACATGTGCACATGAAAAGCCTCTATTAGACGTGTACATGAGAGACCTCAATTGCATGTGTGTCTAATTATGAATATTAGTTAATTATGTATCAAAGCATGTTATGCTTGTTGATAGATGTGTGGTAGATTTGTCTGCTACGCTTTTTACGCTGTAGATCACATTGCTAAAGATCCCTATTTTTCTGTGAATTCTCGGATCGCCTTTGTGGTGTCGTGTATATTGTGAAATTGTTAGCTGTTCCAAACATTGTAAAGTTTGTTGTAACTCCACAATGCCTCAGTTGCTGGTCACAAATAAATACCATAGACCTTCTAAAGAATGCCCCTGTGTCGATTGTGTACTTCCATTCAGATTGCTAAGCAACTGACATCATTTCAATATCTTGCTAAGTTTATCTGGCTTTGAACATCCATGGACTGTGTTCTCTAAAGGCAAAAACGAGAAGAAATGAATACATGGGCATGATACATATACAGCAAAGTTTAGAAAGTTTGAAGGAGCCATCTTGTATATAAATTTGCGAGAAGTCTTTGGTAACTTGTTAAGTTGCCCAGTCTTATGTAGAACACTATTAGAAAGAATGCTTGGGAACATGCTTACTCTTTAGCATGACATTACCAATTTTTTTGGCCCTTTTTGTTAATAGTGCTAAAACAGTTTTAATCTGCACAGCATGTACAGTTGGATGAAGCATTTGCAATGAAGTTCTTCATATTTTTTACTTACATAACGTGGCAAAACTTTCATTTGCAACAAGTTTAAGTCCGCTATTTCATAATTAAGAACAATATGTCCATTTTCCATTTGCTTTCTGTTCGTATTCAATGACTTCGTGAATGGCCCGGTCTTTTTTACTCCTTATTTATTCCAGCACGACACACTTTGTAAAGACGAGCACGAAACTGATCTTTAGCAATGAATTGGTTCCCTGTATCACATGTACATTCATATTTATGCTCTCATGATTTGAAACTTGACTATATCAATGCACATAAATACATTTTATGTTCAAAACTACATCATGTTCGTGTTGTCTTTGCTCCAGACAGCGTCATATCATTTCATCAAATCAAAATACAATGTACATGTTTCTTGTCCATGTCAGTGACTATTCTAGTGGGCTGGTTCCTGAATCTTACTTCCCCATTATATCGCTCTGTGTCTTATGTCTCGGGGGGGGCCAATAGGTGACAAATGACTGTTGTCCTGATGTCCCTTGGCCTGATGTGACATTGTCCTATATTAGTTCCTGATATGTCCCTTTATCTGACGTGACAGTTGATCATTAACACCTCCTACAAAAGACTCGCTTGGGATACTCATTCCCACGCTAATTCCACGAGGCGACTTCTTGATGATTGCCCTGATGTCTCCGAATCTGAAGCAACATTGTGTCCATCCAGTTATAACCAGTGGTTTTCAATATATACTCTGCCTCCCGACATTTCGACATGGCAATAAAAAAGCCTGATCTCGGGATGCATTGTGTCTGAATCCAAGTTGACTGTCGAATGGCCCTGGCTCAATGACGGACAAACGGTCATAGTTCACTTACCCGATCCCACTATACTCTTAACAATTGTCTTCAAAGATATTGAAAGGCCCTACGAAAAGCAAACGCGCAAGATGTGCCCCCTCATCAACTTTTGGAATCGCTCATACATTTTAAACTTTATGAAAAAAACCATTGCATTTGATATAATTGAGTAGGCCCCCCTCCCCTTTACGCGACTCATTTAATATTTTATAAAATAGAATGGATTTCCGTAAAATTGCATGAACAACTGTAACAATCGTGCTGTTCCCCTGAGCACCAAAGAAAAGATTGTGCGAACTGTCTGCGTGGGGGAGCTCTGTGAATAGGTTGTGATATATGAATGGAGAGTCACAATCAATAACCTCATTCAGGTCAGGACGGCTGACGGAGACGTGCAGGGGATGGATTGATGGATGTACATGAATAAACTTATATCATGATACCTTCAACAGTTTATCTTGGCTGGGATATATATTGGATGTTGTCGTAGGGGCTTGCAGAAGGTAGGCATTACTGATTTTATCTTTTTTGGCTTTTAAGTGTGTCTGCCCGGATAAGTGCAAAAGTCCCTAGTCTGTCTGTCTTTTCAGCGGTAAACTGTCTCTACGGCGATCGCTTTTCGGCGGCTGATTTAGCCGATGTACTGGCCTGAACATTTTGACGGAAATAATTTTACTATGTCCCGTTCTTTCTGGTCAGATAGTTTCTTAATTGTTTAACTGATCTGAAATTCTGAGCTCGCCTGACATCTTTTTAACTAACAGTTGAAAAAGTTGCGCATTGCAGGCTTCATATTCACTCATGGTTGGGGGTATTCGAGGACTTTAGTTTACAGTGACAAATAATGGGCATGTCTTCCAGTCGGATATGTTATTGGAAACCAAGTGATGCAAAAGAATTCGGTTGGACCAGTAGCTTTAATAATAGCATAACATTATTAAAGGGAACGCCTACTTATAGTACAAAGCATATATAGTTGAAGACAAGCAGCTGCTCCGTATTGGATGATTTGTTCTGATGAGTAGGGGGTCGTGTATCGTATAGGATGCCGACTTTGAAGACGTATTCCGGTCCGTAACTAGTATTTTGAGCCCCAAAAGTGAAATATTCAGTTTGTCATGGGACATGTGAGGACAAACGGCCCTGGCATTAAAACCATGGGTGGTGCCGCTTAATGTCCGCTTGGAGCACAGTCATGACAGGGGGTATGACTTGATACAGAGGAATTCGGGTGGACCTGCAGCTTTTGGCACAACTAAGGGAATGCCTTGATATTATAATTTAGAACTAAAAATACTTGGTTTGTCAACGAGAGAGAAGCAGCTGGCGTACTTTTAGATGGCATATTTTGCACTAATGAGCTGGGTCTCGGAGGGTGTCATGTACCGTAAAGAGGATCCATGCAGTTTAAGGACACTGGAAACGATTTGATAGGTACATGTAAATATATCTGTCTGGCACAGTGCAAATTACTGAACACCATTTTGGTTTCTGGGTGTCAAGACGGCAAGCTCCCACAGCATAAAAGAATAAAGGCGTGAAACACTTGAGATAGACATTAAGTCATGAATGTTATTAGTGACTAGAACACCCATCGTGGGGGACTAGCTCAAGTGGTAGAGCGCTCGCTTAGCATGTGAGAGGCACCGGGATCGATACCCGGGTTCTCCAAATAAAATTTTACATTACTTTTTACTATCGAAACGGTAGTATCTTTGCAAAAGATGGAGAATTCATTATAAAAGTTGTTCTTTATGCTAACATTTTATCATGTGTTTTTTTTAAAACATTCATTCACTCATTTCATGCGCGATTTTGTTTTTTGGGGTTTGTACCATCTGCACCCTATCAAGCAGCTAAAGAAGAGTTTTGCCCACTTTCATTATTCATCTTGTGATCAGCTAAACCATACACAAGCAATCGTGTTTTATGGTTCAGGTATTTTCTTTTATACTTTTTCTTAAAGGGTGGGAATGTTTGCTTATTTACGTTTTATGTGTGATAAATTGCCAGACGGGCTGTTAAAATTGGTTAATTAAATGAAAATAGCAGTGGTGACGCCACAAATGTCGTATGTAACACTTTCCTTTATCACTGTTTGCTGCGTAATTATCATTCCTTTCTATTGTTGAAACATGTCCGTCTGGTCGCATCCCTCGGGAACTGTCATAGTAGAAACATTGTTTTGAATTGATAAACCTCTTTCAGTCAAGATGGATTTGAACTTGAACAGACTGGCCATTAGCTTCATGGACAGACATGCCGAACCGTCTGTAGGATTCGGTCATTGGGGCGGGGAGGGGAACTCCGCTTTTCAGGGCCGTATAGCATGAGCATAAGTTGCACAGCTCAAGTTCTGCAGTATACTCCATTAATAGAGAAATAAATTAATAATTCAGGTCAGTTTTCATTCCTTGTGACCGATTATATATAATAACAATATCCACGTATCAACACTAATTAATAATTACAATGTAGGAGAAAAGTTCCCTGTCATGGAAGTGATGATATAAATGACAGTAATTTCGGCTGATGAGGGATTTATTATTATACATAACACAAGTCCCAAAATCGAGATCGTCGGGTACCGTATACTAAGCTCGACAAACTTAGACGGCCAAGGCGACTCACGGGTTTAGGGCTTCCCGTCTCCACCATTAATACAGAGATACGCCAGCCGTGCGGTGTTAATCTTTTTATGACAATTTCATATAAACGAATGAGACATAGCCGCGACATCGTCGCTATAGTGTGGAGAACGTGTTCCAATGTTGATTTCACTGAATGCACATCCTGCAACTGTCATGACTTCATATATACCCTTCATTATACCAGTACATAGTTTTGACGATATCAAACTCGATATATAGAGCACTGAAATTAAAGAGGAAAAACGATTTTGCTCTTGAAGAGCTCTTAGCGTCAAAGTAAATAATCTGCTGTCGCTATTGATGAAGCTTGAGAATTATCACCCTGATTGAAGTGAGGTGTAGCTTATAGTAACGTCAAATGCCAATGAATACAAAATTGTGGATCAACGCAAAAACAGTTAGCATTATGTACGAGTTGATCGGACGACGACGAGGGAGGACGGACGCCACGGTATCGTATAAGCTCCCCACAGGTGAGCTGACCAGGGGGCAGATCATTTTCCTTCGACTCGGATCCCCATTTACATTTCTCGAGGTAGGCCTATATATTTCTTGTCTGCATTGTCTTCATAGCGAGTCACCATCTGTTTGTATCATGCACCTGGTCCGAGTCGGGCATTGGCAGAGAATCAATCAATACATTCTGTGAGAAACCCGCAGCACATCAATTTCATGACTTTATTCAAGTTTGAAATGTAAGCTTACATGTTCTCGCACACAAGAGACTGAAAACGTTCATCATGCAATGATATGAATGCATCATTGTTCGATAACGTTGTCTTTCATGATTCTCTTCCCTTTGGTGTTGACAGCTCAACTGATCATCAGGCAAAGAAAAGAAGCGGTATAAGCAATGCCAATTCTCTAGATCTCTTTTCGTCATCCTGTAACTGATTAGAGCGTTTCACTCTGTGATAGAACTTCTAAAGACCCCTTATTTACCTCACATGCGATGGGGTGGGGGGGGGGGGGGCTTTTTACCTGCTCGGGAGAGTTTCCCGCTCTTGGCCATGGTAGACCGCGCGCTGTGATAACTGGATCAATGTATAATATATTTGATTTCCAAACCAGTTCTAAACAGCATCATATAGGATTATTGCACAGCGTCTAAAACAGCACGTCGATTCCAAGGCGGATTATGATTCTGGCTAAACCATCTGCTTGTCATTGCTTCGCCCGATCTTTGGAATCGGAACAGATATACCGTTGCACTTGCATGCACTTGCCTATTTTAAAGCGTTTTCGAGCCTTTCTCTATATGAAGATATATATGAAGTAGCCTATGCAGCTGTTTTACTAATCACACCAATCGATCATATGAAATATTTTGAAAGTGCATCCCAACCTAGAATCATGTATAGTTGGATATTTAGCTATAGGCTAGAGTAACCTGTTACACGAAAATTTGAGGTTTTTTTTCACTTCTTTCGTTCATCACAATTTAAAAGCATCACTCCGTCTAACTTTAGAGGTGGTACGGCTGATACGCTAGCCTCCTTATAACTAGCCTATTATAGGAATAGCCTATAACAACGTGAAATGTTGCTTTTAGCATCGAAACAAAGCTTTACTAGGCCACAGATGAGTGAGGAACGGTTCAAGAATCTTTGAGTAGAATGCATTCTTGAAATTCATATCAGAGAGGATTAGGGCCTTGGATGGTAGTATGGCGCATGGGGCAAATGATATTTCTAAGTGCGCTTCGAGAGAATCTCTCCACAGCATGTGGAACGGTCGAATATCAAAGGTAGCTATCTAACGGCCTTGGAGGTGTCTTAATTTACGAGTCAGAGTGGAGGGTGAACTGTTTTGTTGATTACCGAGAAGATCAGCACCGCTAGTCTTCTTGAAATATCGACAGGCGGAGTATATTTAATGAAATGGCCAGGGCCATTGTGCTCACCTCATGTGGAGGAAAGATGGATTAAGAGCATGGTCTTGTGTCATGTAGTGTTAGGTTTGATGTAGGTCCAAGCAATTACAATTTCCCCAAAATGGCCAATTTACAGTACATTCGACCTCTGTGACCTTGAAAAGTAGGTCAAATCAAAGAAGACCCGGGTGACACATTGAATGGTTGTTAGAATTAGATGTACCTATGATATAAAATTGGTGCCAATCGGGCAAGTCATTACTAGGAATAATGGCATTTTGAAGAATTTAGGATTTGGCCCCCTCCCTGGAGCCCAAACGGCAAATCAGATCGCACCAAACTTCGGTACCTGAGATCACCTGACCAAGGGGTACATGTGTACTTAATTTGTGATCAATAGTCATTGCAGTTAAGAAACGTGCCATTGTTACGGCCTGACGGCGAATTTACGCCATTTGACCTCTGTGACCTTGACAAGAAGGTCAAATTAAAAACCTGTGTGACATATACTGTATGGTGGTTAGATGTACCCATGATATCAAATTGGTGGCAATCGGGCAAGAAGTTAAGGAATAATCACATTTTTAAGGTTTTTGGATTTTGCCCCCTGGTGGTCAAGTGGTGAATCATATTGGACCAAACTTCGATCCCTGAGATCAGCTGACTAAGGGGTAAATGTGTACCAAATTTGGTATCAATAGTCATTGCAGTTTAGAAACGTGCCATCGTTACATCCTAACGGCCAATTTACACCATTTGACCTCTGTGACCTTGAAAAGGAGGTCAAATCAAAAACCCGGAGGATATATGATGCACCTTTGCTAGAAGTACCTACCATATTTTTTTCAAAATTTCCCGACTACTATTGAGGGAGATATTGCATATTTTCACTTTTAACGTTTGGCCCCCTGGTGGCCAAACCATGAAACGAATCGGACCGAAACTTGGTCTCCCAGGTGTCATTACATAAGGGTACATGTGTACCAAGTTTCAACTCAATAGCTCTAACAGTTACGAAACGTGCCCTGCTAACGGACGACGGACGACGACGACGACGACGACGACGCCGCCGACGACGACGACGACGACGACGACGACGACGACGACGACGACGACGACGACGACGACGACGACGACGACGGACGACGGACGCCACGGTATGGGATAAGCTCACCTCTGCTAAGAGGTGAGCTAAAAACTAACTATGCCAGGATGACCTCGTTACTGTAGATTCATGCACTTGATTGGGAACAACGTTTACATAGTGTTGGCCGTCGTCACGTCACGATGCATTGTAACTCTGACGGATTTACATTATGTAACGTGACGTGACGCGACGTCTATAAACCTTTGTGGAAGTCTTGATTTCACGATTTGGATGATATTTCTGCCGTTTTTATGCTTATTTATGTCTTATATAGTGTTAATGCCAACCCATGAGAGGGAATTCTTTAAAAGGGGTGGTCGATATGCTCAGATGTCAAATACATGTAATTGGAAACAACCATGGTAAGCCATAAGGTCACAGGACCTCGAATGACCCTTTATTGAAAACATGTTTACCTTAACTTTCTAACAATAGTTCTTCAGAAACATGCCAAGACAAAATGAAGTTATCACTCTCAGACAGATACTGACAGATTTGATATTTACCCTGGGAATCTAAAATTAGTCGAAACGTGTCTCCCTTGTTTGCCTATTGGCTTTGCCAAATTTCGCCGAATATCATAATTTTGGACCTTGGTTTGGGACCAAATACAAGCCCCTCAGGCAAACATGACCCTCGTGGGTGGTGTATTCATCTGGACACCCCTTGACATGTCTCCGAGGGACTATTCTATTTGAGACCCTTACCCTTGTTACGGCCACTTAAGGCTGTTAAAAGGAATGTTTAGTCACAATCCTCGGTGAGTCCGCTCTTCAGGATTACACAACACAAGGGACAAGATAGCCATTTTGGACGATCGGGATTTATGTTGAAAGCTTCGTGAGAGACAGCGCCTGAATTTGAAATGCAACTTCTATTTGTTTGCTTCGTCTGTAACCATTGTCTTTACATTAAATGTACAACTGAATTCGTTATCATTTTCATTCGCATCCCAAATAATTGTCAATCAATATCACAACTCAAAACACCTGTTCGCCATTATCATACTTTGCATTATTCCAAAGCTTTGAATCATCTTCCAGGCCTTCGTGACAATACAAGTTTATTCCATGATGAAATTAATTGCCATATATACCTGTATACCAATCACTGATGGGCGTATATACGTGATTATTATACTGTTTGCCCGAGAGCTCTGCCAAATCAGTTTGAAGATAATCATTTGATGATACATGTATAAGGCCTATGGATAACGGTACGTTGGCCCTTGTTTCATCGATCAATTCTGATTTTTAAAAAGCGGTGAGTACATGTATCATGTCCATAAAGGCCCAATAGGCCTTTTTGCTACCATTCTCATTATTTTTTTTTCAAATAGACTTTCTGGTTCAAAGTAGCACAGCACATCAAAATTTCGTCAACGATCTCTTGTAGATATTTGTTATCACCACTTCAGGATGACTGAAGTTGCTACTTCGGGCCCGTTCCGAAACGATTTATTGAACAACTTCGCTGTAGTAAAATAAACATAAATACACTTTGAAATTATTTTTAAAGGGATCCTATATGAACATACTGTCCTTACATATACATGTATTCAGATTTAACAAAATCGCACTGGACTCTGAAATCCGCGCATTACTGGTTATCCCCCCCAATCTGCTGTCCTTGGGGAAATGTCTTTATCTTTTGGTGAAAAGGTTTTATATAATATGTATTTTTGGCTCGGTTCATCTCAAACGATCAAAGCGGGTCAAGGCCTTTTACTTAATGGGGACTAAGGCAGGAATGAGGGGGTCAACTTAAAAATATTATGGGAACCTTAGTGCTGAGCACAGGGGCTGCATGGGTTGTGTTTGATTCGTCGATTATAATATTATTCCTCATACAGGCGTGGATAATGTAGGTACTGTGGAAATGATATTGCGGTGAATTAATTTGGACACGCAATGTTTTGAAAGTCACATAAATATCTTATATCGTTGGCCGTATAGCTCTGCGAGCGTCTCGATTTATACTTTTGAAAAAAAGCTCTTTGGTATATCTTTTCTTTTCAGATTTCAAGATGAAATTAGTTCGTTCAATTATCGTGTTGCTTATGAAGTATCGTTTGCATGGTTTGTATCGTTCCAGACATCTCACCCATAAAGATGAACCAAAGTATTACCAATTGATATCGCCCATGGTTCAACGAATGCAACTACTGGTAAGCTTAAGTTAAAGGGGAAACACCGATTCTAAAACTAAAAATACTGGATCTGAAATGAAGCGCAATAACAATCAAATATTCATCATTTTGGACTTCGTCGTCCCAGTTACTAACCATATACAATCGCTAGTTTCAAATATCAAGTGGCACAACTAAGGCCCGTGTTTCATGAGAAAACGGCGCTCTGCCCATAAAAAATAATGTATCACGTATCCATCAGTCCCACAACCAGCCCAAAAGGTCTCGGGGAACTTAGATGAGCGAATTTCCAATACGTATACCCGATAAAACATGCATGTGGTCTATAAGCTTTGTGCATAACATTGGCTATATGATACGGCACGAAAAACTATCGATTTGGTTCCACTTGAAATACAATGCAGTATTCCCAACTGTTTCATTCCGATCGTTATCGTATGAGGTTTACAAAGAAGCGCTTTCATTCTGGTCCAATGGAAAGATAAAATACATCATATTCGGCGTTGAAAGCGATGCGCACACAGCAGACACCTCACTTATCCAGCAAAACGGGTATTCGAAAAAGCTGGATCACTGGACTGCCGGATTTGCTGGATTGTGACTCGTGTATCACCACCGCCTGGAAATTATTGACGAATTCCCAAACCCCTAACGTTACTCACCATGTTCTTCAAGTGCACACACTGGCGTTGCCAATATGCAATGGACCAGGATTGGCCGCGTCTTGGAAAATGGCCATAGCGAAATTGCAGACTCCTAGCCCCTAACTGAAATTCAGTAATATTGCTAAAATACGGGCCCTTCTATGAAATAGATTTGAAACACCAATGTTTTGATAAATGTGTCAGTAACACGTTGAAGCAGGAAAGGCGGCCATGTTGCATGAACGGTCGTCTGCTCTTGGCGGATATCGAGCTAAGAAAATTGACGACCTGTTGATATAGTGGTAGGAAATTATATGGATACTGACCAGTTGTGTAGTGATATAGTCCGCCTTGGTTATATTTCATATAAAAATCAATAAGGCTTCTCATAAATAATTGGACAGATTCAGATTGTATATTTCATGTTTACTGGTGATGCGAGCGGTCCAAGAATGATGAACAAAACTGGTCACAGATAAGAGTACCACATGCAACTCATTGGGCTATCAGTGATAATTGCATAAATTTTCCTCCTTTCTATGCTTAAAAACATGAACGTCGCAAGCCTAACTGCGCGAATATTCATTGTTTTAACATGAGTCAATGTGTTGATCGATTCTACCTGTCTCATCAACCACTGAGAAGGGTCATTTTCAATCACTGACTTGAAAGAAAAACAATAAGAATGAAGTTTTTGATTATATTGGTATAATTTACTGTAGGAATGACTATAGGATGAGATAGCCGTGGCCTCATCATGTTATGGGGGACGATGAGGATCAAGTTTTAATGTTTTTTTAATTCAAACTTCAGTATTTCACATGCATGTAAATCAAGGGGAAAAAGGGGACCCAAATGTTAATGTTATAGAGTGACTTATACTTATACTGCGTGAATCTGAGGCATCCTTGGCACTTTGTAAAGATAAAACTATAATTATGAGATGACCGTGGCCTCATCATGTCATGCTGGGACGATGAGGATGGGATTTAAGGTTTTTGAGCAAATCAACCTTCGGTATGTTATATAAATTAAAATTAAAAAGGGGAACCGAAGGTATTGTAAGATAGGTGAGAAAAACGAGATTCACTAAAACTAAGCTCAGTTGGTCTGTTTCTTAGAGGCTTGCTCTGTCTTTAAAGAAGGATATCACCACGAATAAAACTTGCATATCACGCCAAAAACAACAGGGATATCATGTATAACCAACGGATTGCTTCAATGTGACCAAGTTAAAACTCTACAACTCCACTATGATTACTTCATTATATTATATTATGACATTCAAAAAACCTTTCTTTTGCTCCAGAAAATATGCTCCAAAATTATTTTAGAATATAAGATAATATAAAATTTCTACTTTATTTAATGAGTAACTTTGCCTAAAATTATATTTTTTTATAGAATTTTTTTGATTTCTTTAATGTCATCCAGTAACACTATACACCTCTACTATGATGTACAGTGAAACCGGAGTTACTAACATAATTCATTGAATTTGGAGCATTAGAAATTGTTTATCAAATTGGTTAAAAAAGTAAATTACTATCATGGTTTGTTACATTATTAGGAGCAAAAGAAAAAGATTTAGGTTTAATAAGGAAACTTGGTCTATATATATTTCACGATCTAAGATTTAGATTATGAAATTTTTAAGTACAAAATATAAATAAAATTATTATTTTAATCAAGTATGTACAGTGTATCCCTTTGCTGTCTTGTTTGGTGATTTGCTGCTTTTGGTGATTCAGCGAGAAATTTTGAATTCATAACTGCATTGAGTATAAATGCCAACCGAGCGGGTCTTGTGCCAAAGATGCCCCAGTTGGGAATTGCTGTTGTGCTCCTGCAAAACTCAGGAAGAAGCCAATAAAGTCACTCCTACAGTACTTACAAAAAATTATAAATTATCAGAAAAGAGTTAATGGCCGCAGCAGCGGAGGGCTTTTTTCACCCTACACCAGAGGCCGTGCTTCTTGTTCTCATCTCTAATAGTCTTCGTTTCGTTATGTGAATGGTTATCTGAATGAGCTGAATGATTGTCCACCAGAGTTGACTGATCCACCTGAGCTAAATGATCCACCCGAGCATCATGGTCCACCTGAGCTGAACGTTCTTCCTGAGGCATCGGGCCAACGCGGTTGCCTTTCCGGAAAAACCTTCGAACTTTTTCTCGGAAGGAGATAGTAGTAGGCTTACTAGTTGTCCGCTGAAACAGGAATAAGTTTAGTCTGATTAAAAATATATATAATTCAAAGTATCGCGTATATGGTCCTAATATCATTTTAAGTAGTTAAACATTGCCATTCCAAGCACCAGATTTGAGGTTGGCCACACAAGTCGGGTAAAGCACGGATTCTTCAGTTATACAGACTGTCTTGCGCGCGTCGTAAACGGCCAACGTGAGATTTTCAGAGAACCAAAGCAATCGCCCAGATGAAAGCCAATTGCCTATTTGCACATGAAAAGGCTATCGATGTATTTCATGCGTTTCTTTGCCAAAGGCTGCGTCCTTCTAACCCGCTATCGTCTGGAATAAAAACATACCATAGATTCCGGCGATTCTTCCTTGTGGGCAAAGTCAGCTGGCAGTGATGAGCCACCGCTTAGGACGGGCGTTTCTTCTAATAAGGCCGCTCCCTTTCTGATGCACACCCTATCAGCATCTGCAAGCAGTCGGGGCCTTGACCCAAATACTGCCCTTTCGTCGCTAACTTCCGTCAAGCCTCTGAGTGGAGGTAGTCTCCTGGGATGTGACTTGTTAAAACACATCGGGTCCTCTCGTGTGAGGGCCGGAACCTTTTTTTCCGCAGCCTGAATATTAGAAATGCTTGTGACAAAACGGACAATCCACCAGAAATCGGTCGGAATACCACTCCGCCCCCCCCCCCCCCCCCCCCCCGCCGACTGGCGACAAGATAGAAGTGCAATAATAAGCCTATATAAATGTTGTTTACTCTCTCAGATATTATATAGTTGATACGAGATATAGACTAAAACTTAAATTAAGCGAGAGTAAAAGCTGGGGTGGGGGGGGGGGGGGGCCTATCGTTGGTCATGATAACCCGGTAGGTCCCAACAACTCAAACTGTCGTCAAATCGATATGGTTGACATCATCTAAAGTTGTGAGTGTGACGACATCATGAATTAATTTTGGATAAAGAAACATCAATGCAAACAGGGAATGGTGAATAACAAAATGTATGATATTTATTTCACTTACCACTTCGGCTTTCTTTGCAACTTCTTGATTGTAGGTCGCCGCACGACCCTTCTTTTTCTGTGTAACATTTGCTTTGGTCCAGGACACGGGACATGTTGGCCTCAAGCGCTTTCTTTCCAATCGCTCGTGCCGTATCCTCATCCGTCTTCTTCTTTTCTTTGGCCTGTAAATAAATACACCAGTTTTCATCAATGATTTACTGACAAATCTACCAGTCGGACAAGGGTCACCTGACAGCGAGTTATCGCCAATTTGCCTTTGCCTTGACATTGAAAAATGGTTCAAAATCGTGGCGAGTTCGTATGTTAACTCCCATTTTTTTATTCTTCAGTTCTTGGCCGTCAGTTTGGTTTTCTTACAAATCGCCAATCGGCATCATGGACATCAAAACTGAAACATTTATCTTTTCAAATACAGCGAAGCCTCTTCCGCAAACCAAACCAGTCGATCAACTTACTCTGATTATTTGATTGTTAAGCGTTTGAAGTAACTCCGTCCTTCGTTTCAACAGTCGCCGCCTTCTTTCATCCGCTTCTTCGACCCGACGTGGGCGAGGTGTGGTTGGGCGCTACATTTGAAGGCGTTGCGGTGCCGGAGTTTGCGGCCTGTCATCAACAGTTTGTTCACTGCTTTCAACCTCCCACGTCATTCCCCCACTGGAAAGGTTCATGTTGATTTCGCCAGGAATCTCCTCCTGCATTGCGGTATTCATCTGTTGACTTTTACTACTGTTCTTTCAACAGCTTTCAACGACAAGAAGTCCGTGGCCTTTGCCACAACCTTCTATCCAAAATATATAGGCTAAGCGAGCCTTATATATTTTTGCTTCTATATCAGTAAAGAAGCAGAGCAGTTCACAAGAAGTAGAAGAAGTAGGTTGTCAAAACATGCGCAGTGATGGATTGCGTTGTCACGGCCACGTCGTCAGGGGTGCTGGGATGACGTCACATGACGTCACATCATTCGTGACGTCATCATGACGAAAGGTGCGCATTTCGGTGAAGCATCAAGTTATTTCAACCCAGAGACTTCAAAATATTCTATGCCATTCACATAACAGGCCCCGGTGTACTCTCTCCACAAATTCACTCCAAACTCGACTCAGATATCATATACAGACTTAAAAGGGTTTTGAGCGCCGGACATCATCCTTACTTTCGGCAGTCCGCGATTGACTTGCGGTGACTTGGCGATGTGAATGAGGATCAAGATGACCTTTGTCACTTCTCTACCCTCGACGGGTGTTTTTTTCGATCCAATGTGTTTTATCTCTGACTGACTGGTCACTACGCAACCTGCGTAGGCGTTGCCAACATGGAATGGACCAGGATTGGCCGCGTCTTGGAAAATAGCCATAGCGAAATTGCAGACTCCTAGCCCCTAACCGAAATTCAGTAATATTGCTTAAAGACGGGCTCCTCCATGAAATAGATTTGAAATACCAATGTTTTGATAAATGTGTCAGAAGCACGTTGAAGCAGGAAAGGCCACCATGTTGCATGAACGGTCGTCTGCTCTTGGCTGATATTGAGCTGAGAAAATTGACGACCTTTTGATATAGTGCCAGTGGTAGGAAATTATATGGATACTGACCAGTTGTGTAGTGATATAGTCCGCCTTGGTTATATTTCATATAAAAATCAATAAGGCTTCTCATAAATAATTGGACAGATTCAGATTGTATATTTCATGTTTACTGGTGATGCGAGCGGTCCAAGAATGATGAGAATGATGAGCAAAACTGGTCACAGATAAGAGTACCACATGTAACTCATTGGGCTATCAGTCATAATTGCCTGAATTTTCCTCCTCTCTATGCTTAAAAACATGAACGCCGCAAGCCTAACTGCGCGAATATTCATTGTTTTAACATGAGTCAATGTGTTGATCGATTCTACCAGTCTCATCAACCACTGAGAAGGGTCATTTTCAATCACTGACTTGAAAGAAAAGCAATGAGAATGAAGTTTTTGATTATACTAGTCCACTGTACCCGTGGCCGCCATCATCAGAGTTTCAGTGTACTATAAGTGATGTATTGATAAACGACTGTTCGAGTCTGCTTCATTCGTTTACTCCCTGGCGTGTGCCTTGACAATGACAGGCTCTTTTTTCTTTTTGGCGGGTTAGGCTTTTTCTTCCATAAAAAGACAAAATAAACTATTTGTATTCAACACAAAGTAGCTAGGCCCAAATGGTGTGTGACTGGGTCTGATGTCATTATCAGATCATGCACTTGCCTAGTCAGTGGCCTTTCACCGGGTGATTGATTTTTATGTTCTCTCGTGCCTAATGAGGTGGGCAGTATCATTTGCCCTGACCATGAAGTGACCGATGAGAAGTGAGATGTCAGTAGGCCAATGGAACAGTACACAAAAGGCCGATACTAAACACGCCCACCGGCCAGCAGTAGGCCTATCAGTCTTTTTCATTCGTCATATACATTTAATACAAACCTTCTTTTCACAATTTGATTCCGAAATCGAACAAAAATTGATCCCCAAACTCTGTGTGAACGCGCCAAATCTTTTGACTGAGGTGACAGGGCTCGAGACGTCGCATTGTGACGTCATGACGTCAGCAGACCCATCCTGACGTCGGAGCCGTGACGCGATCAGGCTGTGTCGGGAGTGACGTCGCCCGTGACGCGCATGACGCGAAGGTAAAATCGCCGCGCGGGCAAGCTGAATAACGTTAAGCCTGGTCTACACTAGCAAACATTCGCCAACAATTGTTGGCCAACATGAGCCAACATCATGTTGGCGAATGTTTGGGGACCCGTCCACACTATCAAACACAGGCAAACATTGCCAAACAAGTTTGACTAAGTTTGGCCGTGTTTGGCATGAATTTGAGGGCAATTTGGAGGGAAAATCAGTCATTTCTCTTCATTTTTCTTTAAAACAATGGAGAACCACAGGAAGAAAGCATGCCTAGGTGCTTCAGCAGCAATTCTTTCAGTTGTGATTAACCCCCGTCGCCGCCGCAACTGACAAAAGCCATACTTGTGGAAAAAGCATGCATGGGGCCTATCACTGCCTACTTCAAGAGTTAATGGCCTCAGACTTCAAAAGCCTCAAGAATTTCCTGCGGATGGATGAAGCTTTTCGTATTACGAAATTAAGTGTTCAATTTCTTGAAATTGCCATGAGACAAGACCACTAATGAATATTCATAGGTTGGAGGGTCCAGGCCTATCTATTAGACGAGTGCATGTTTTTTACTCTCAAGTACATATTTGGAGAGGTATTGAAAAAATATTTGTTGTGGCAAGTCTACAGATATAAAGAAATTATTTGATGAAAAAATTAATTTCGAATTTTGCTAATTTGGTAATAGGGGGCGTGTTTTGAGTTTTTTCTGCCAGTTGGCTGAAAAGAGTGGAAATATCAAAGTCTGTCTAATTTGTCGATTAAAAAAAAATTTCCGTGGTCAATCACCATTTTATTTTTCACCATTTACTTGCCCGCCTGTCCGGAATAACATAATCTAAATTTCAGATTCACAACACCACGCGTTCTTTGATGCGTCGCGGTCAAACATTGACAATTTAACTGCTAAAAGGCTTAAAAAATCAATTGTGGTCTTGTCTCCCATTCTCTATCTTTCATTGAGGCTGCCATTTTGTCCCAGTAGCTCCATCACATGATCCAAATCTGTTCTCTGATTGGCTGCTGATTGCCCAACACCGACCAACATGTTGTTCAGAAGTAGCATGGCCTAACATAGGCAAACATTGGCCAACAAGTTGGCTGATGTTTTCACTTGTTTTTGGACCCGTCCACACTGGCAAACAATAGCAAACATGCCTCTGCAACAAGGCCCAACACGATGTTGGCCAACATTTGTTGGTTCATGTTGGCTAGTGTAGACTGGGCTTTAGATAAAACCAATAAACGGCGTTATATCGGATGTTAGTTGGAAATTCAAAAATCGAGCTTCGTAAGGACACTTTCGGGACCCATTAAATGCTACATGCAAAATCTGGGGTCGCTCAGCCATTCGGTATGGGAGATATGAGCGCACAAACAAACAAACAAACAAACACACAAACTTTTCTCGAATTCAGTAAGGATAAGGCCGCTCGCTTTCTGATGGGCACCCTTTCAGCATCTGTAAAGCAGTCGGGGCCTTGACCCTTTCGTCGCTAACTTCCGTCAAGCCACTGAGTGGAGGTAGTCTCCTGGGATGTGACTTGTTAAAACACATCGGGTCCTCTCGTGTGAGGGCCGGAACCTTTTTTTCCGCAGCCTGAATATTAGAAATGCTTGTGACAAAACGGACAATCCACCAGAAATCGGTCGGAATACCACTCCGCCCCCCCCCCCCCCCCCCCCGCCGACTGGCGACAAGATAGAAGTGCAATAATAAGCCTATATAAATGTTGTTTACTCTCTCAGATATTATATAGTTGATACGAGATATAGACTAAAACTTAAATTAAGCGAGAGTAAAAGCTGGGGTGGGGGGGGGGGGGGCTATCGTTGGTCATGATAACCCGGTAGGTCCCAACAACTCAAACTGTCGTCAAATCGATATGGTTGACATCATCTAAAGTTGTGAGTGTGACGACATCATGAATTAATTTTGGATAAAGAAACATCAAACAGGGAATGGTGAATAACAAAATGTATAATATTTATTTCACTTACCACTTCGGCTTTCTTTGCAACTTCTTGATTGTAAGTCGCCGCACGACCCTTCTTTTTCCGTGTAACATTTGCTTTGGTCCCAAGGACCCGGGACATGTTGGCCTCAAGCGCTTTCTTTCCAATCGCTCGTGCCGTATCCTCATCTGTCTTCTTCTTTTCTTTGGCCTGTAAATAAATACACCAGTTTTCATCAATGATTTACTGACAAATCTACCAGTCGGACAATTAAGGGTCACCTGGCAGCGAGTTATCGCCAATTCGCCTTTGCCTTGACATTGAAAAATGGTTCAAAATCATGGCGAGTTCGTATGTTAACTCCCATTTTTTTATTCTTCAGTTCTTGGCCGTCAGTTTGGTTTTCTTACAAATCGCCAATCGGCATCATGGACATCAAAACTGAATCTTTTCAAATACAGCGAAGCCTCTTCCGCAAACCAAACCAGTCGATCAACTTACTCTGATTATTTGATTGTTAAGCGTTCGAAGTGACTCCGTCCTTCGTTTCAACAGTCGCCGCCTTCTTTCATCCGCTTCTTCGACCCTACGTGGGCGAGGTGTGGTTGGGCGCTGCATTTGAAGGCGTTGCGGTGCCGGAGTTTGCGGCCTGTCATCAACAGTTTGTTCACTGCTTTCAACCTCCCACGTCATTCCCCCACTGGAAAGGTTCATGTTGATTTCGCCAGGAATCTCCTCCTGCATTGCGGTATTCATCTGTTGACTTTAACTACTGTTCTTTCAACAGCTTTCAACAACAAGAAGTCCGTGGCCTTTGCCACAACCTTCTATCCAAAATATATAGGCTAAGCGAGCCTTATATATTTTTGCTTCTATATCAGTAAAGAAGCAGAGCAGTTCACAAGAAGTAGAAGAAGAAGGTTGTCAAAACACTATGCGCAGTGATGGGTTGCGTTGTCACGGCCACGTCGTCAGGGGTGCTGGGATGACGTCACATCATTCGTGACGTCATCATGACGAAAAGCGCGCATTTCGGTGAAGCATCAAGTTATTTCAACCCAGAGACTTCAAAATATGTTTTGCCATTCACGTACAGGCCCCGGTGTACTCTCTCCACAAATTCACTCCAAACTCGACTCAGATATCATATACAGACTTAAAAGAGTTTTGAGCGCCGTACATCATCCTTATTTTCGGCAGTCCGCGATTGACTTGCGGTGACTTGGCGATGTGAATGAGGATCAAGATGACCTTTGTCACTTCTCTACCCTCGACAGGTGTTTTTTTTCGATCCAATGTGTTTTTATCTCTTCAGTGATAGCGTGAACGAGCAACGTGACTGACTCTGGTTTCAACGCAACCTGCGTGGGCTTTGCGAACATGGAGTGGACCAGGATTGGCCGCGTCTTGGAAAATAGCCATAGCGAAATTGCAGACTCCTAGCCCTTAACTGAAATTCCGTAATATTGCTTAAAGACGGGCCCACTTATGAAATAGATTTGAAATACCAATGTTTTGACAAAGGTGTCAGTCGGCCACGTCGTCTGGGGTGCTGGGATGACGTCACATCAGTCGTGACGTCATCATGACGAAAAGTGCGCATTTCGGTGAAGCATCAATACACCCAGAGACTTCAAAATATTCTATGCCATTCACATAACAGGCCCCAGTGTACTCTCCACAAATTCACTCCAAACTCGACTCAGATATCATATACAGACTTAAAAGGGTTTTGAGCGCCGGACATCATCCTTATTTTCGGCAGTCCGCGATTGACTTGCGGTGACTTGGCGATGTGAATGAAGATCAAGATGACCTTTGTCACTTCTCTACCCTCGACGGGTGTTTTTTCGATCCAATGTGTTTTTATCTCTTCAGTGATGGCGTGTACGAGCAACGTGACTGACTGTGGTCACTACGGAACCTGCATCAGCGGCGCTTGTTCCTGTATGACGGGCTTTGTTAAGTCTTCCTTCTCAAAAAGAGATTGCAGAAATCGTAAGTTTGAAGGATGGATTATTCAAATCTTCAGCTATTTCATTAACGCCGCGCCGAAATAGATAGCGCCGTAGTCGAGCTTCTCTAACTGCCACTGACTTTTTCCATGCGACCTTCAATAGCATCTCATTGGTCGAATTCGAGAAAATACACCAGACTGGATCTACCAAAAGAAAATTGATGAATGGTAATAAACTTATCTTTCAGCTGACTGCGTTGATCCATTCTGTCTCCAATGCGCAACAAAAGCATCCTGTATACGGTGCGTAAACTTCATCGAAAAGGGCACAGGAAAGTGTTTGAATGAGTGTCCGGGGAATTACAATCTAGTCATGGAAGGAGCGTGGCTAGGAAAGGTATGCGGAGGTAAGAAAACCTTAATTGAGTGGGTAAGGTTTTTCTTGAAGAACACGGACTTATGTTAGTGCGTGTTGAAAACACACTACGTTGACCAACCCGAAGGACTATATCAGTTCGGTTTCTTTTTGCGCCAAGTTTGCCAACTACGGGATGGCTCCAATATTTTCATTTTGCATCATTTCAGCAAAAGAACAATCCAACACGAACTTGGCGGATAATACGCTGTATCTCGCCATCATTATCGGGGTTGTCGGTTTGGTGGTGTTGTGTCTTGTGGTCGCTTGTATTGTATTTATCAGGATAAAAAGGAATAAGGGTAAAGATAGGTGAGTGAAACAGTGCTGACACTGACAGACGCTTAAATTAAAGACCGTCTTTGAAATAGAAGACTGCCTTTAAACTGAGCGTCAGTCCGCGGCAAGCTTCCATGCTGCGATGAATCAAAAACGATTATTTACAAGGGACCACTGCTAACATACAATCAGTCTCTCGATCGAAGTAACATGACTTGCCCAAGGTCATCTGCACGTTTGGCTTGTTATCTCCTCTGCCGTAAAACCGTTAAGCTACCGAAAAGTACGGACAGGAGTTTTCAAGAATACAAAGTACCCTTTAAAATATTTGTCCGAATAATTTACAATTACTGGACAACAACTATTTACGTTAGCGGCTATTGATTTGTTTCAGTGCTTCCAGTTCGACGCGAATTAATGGTGCTGCACGGAATCAAAAGGTAACTTCAACACATCCTCTTTTAAAGGAGATACATCATCCAGTCATGTGTTAGGCAAGTTATACTAGTGTCTGGTGACCTCCGCCATGCCGTAAATAGCTGCAATGACATTGAGAAGGGCGGTATAGACAGTGGACTGAATCATTTTCATCTGAAGTTTTGATTAGATTTCCTGTTAAAATTGTCTACAGCAATTATTATAGCAGTCTCGTGCTTTTTTATCTGCCCGTTGCCGTCTGTTAGTTTCAAGCCCAGTTCAGGCCAACCCTACATATGTAAACGTATGATGTCTTTCTTTACAGAGGAAACAAACGTCTCATGTATATAGTAATGCTGCGTATGGTAAGTGAAAGAACAGGGAAGCAGGACTGCAGAATAATTCAGTAGTATCACGAAATCAAATCCTAGCTCTCTTAATAATTCAAATACTCAACTTCTGTTCTTAATTGGGTGGATATTGCCATTAATATCTTATCAAACTTGGATTGAATCACTGTATACGTGTTTGGGTTGGCCCTTGCATAAGAACTCCGTGTACAGCCAAAAGTTAAGGGAAAAATACATGTATGTCTATCTTGATAAAACCGATATCTACGAATAAAAATCCCTTTGATTCTTTCCACCTCCAGTAGATAATTATGACGAACCACAACAATCAAAAGATGAGGTTTACACGATAACGAAAGTGAACAGTAAAGAAGAATACTTAAGACATGTAGAGGAATTGAAGCCGCATGGGCCGACATTTATAGAGATGATGAATGAAACGAAAAGAGCTCTGAAAGAGTTGCCGTTGCATGACCCTAATAGTCAGAAATACAAGTAAGTGGCCATTTTAAAAGATGATGATACTTCAAAGCAGGATCCTATTGGCCAACTTGTGTAGAGATGAATCACGGCGGCAATAGGCTAACATTTGTTGAGAGGAAACCCTTTGAATCATATCTCACCAGCATGATATCCATTAAAAGGTTTGAAAATTGTCCACTCATCTGCTTATCTCCAACTTTCTTCTCTTCAGAAATATGCTTCACCAGCTGTGGCGAGTGATGACCCTCATCAACAAGAGAGACCCTATTGCTCACATGCCGCCAGATGGATGTTCCCTCATGAGCTGGGCCAAGAAAACCCTCAAACGATTTCAACTATCGAAACAGCAGGTAATATAAGGGATAATTATGTCTCAGTCCTAAAGAACGCATCGAGTGCCACCGGTTTTCGTGGTCGCGATGCAGATGTGATATAGCAGTGGCTGTTTAGAGTAATCGGCGAGCTTTGTCAATGCAAACAGACGGCAGCTTTGGTGAATAGAAGACATCCATTTTGGTCAAAAGACGACATCCATCTTAGCTTTGGTCAACTGACGAACTCCATTTTGGTCAACATCCATTCCTTTGAACGATACTCATTCAGGTGTCTGCCTTTTGGAGTCCTTCTTTCCACCAGCCAATACATCTCTACTCCCTTTGATTTCAGCATGCGACGAACGGCACCAAACCCAAGGCATGTTTCCAGCAACCCAGTGGCAAAATGCCGTCTGCCCCGCAAGAGATGACAGTACTTCAGCTGGACAGACGACCATCTGACCAACCCGGGGCTGATGGCGTCGACGATTCTTACTATGCAGACCTGTAAGTGTTTGTTTTCGCTTCAGTATAAAGTTCACAAAATCTTTTACAATGTTGCAGTGATACTGTAGTGTCGGCTATGTAAAACTGTAGCCTCATTCCACATCATGCACAACTTCCCGCAAAGTCCTGACACCTCTGTCTACGCGAGAAATTGTTCAGAACTTTGTCCCAGTGATATCAGTTTGTTCTTTCAAATGGTCCTCTTGGTGCGCACTTAAAAGGACTAGCAACCACGCTTGGCTTGGATCACGAAGTTAACTTACTGTTAACTTTGTGCTCGGATGTTCATACAGTCAGGTACATGTAACGCCCTGATTGTATCCCCAGTTCTCTGATTAATAGCCAAGTAACGGTAAGAAAGTCCGATGTTCTAAGCATGTTAAAATCAGACCATTCATCCCTTTCCGAATAGGTCGGACGAATTTACTTTTGTGTGGTGAGTTACAATTTGGCATACAGGTCAAGGGGTGATGGCTGATGTTTTTCATCTATTAATGTTTTGCTATTCAAGCGGCTTTTTAATTTCAATTGTAACTCACCCATTTCTGTTATATGTTTTTCTTGTGGTTCAGTTGTGCTCAAGACGTGTCCCCAATGATTATCGTCCATGTTTGCAAGACACCACAGGAAATCTATCTATCTTCGCCATATATTTTCTGGATATGTTGAGGGACGTTACTTCAGACAAGTTCTGTCTTGGATGTTCCATGTCTTGTACACAACAAGGAGTTGTATTCTGTTATTAATGTTTTTATGTATAAATATACCTGTCTAGGAGGTTCGGTTATCGTCGACCAAGCCGCACCGTGAGTTCCTCTTAGGTGGCGGGATCGTGATATTTTCCAAATAACGTTTTCGCCTTTGCGTTTTATTGGTATATAGATGTTTTTGCTATTATGTGTTTTGTATTTCTTTTCTAGCAAAAAACGTCAACGTATAACAGGTAACTTAAGCCTGCATGGACTGTTGTGGGATGCTGTGTGGACTGATCTAATCTACAAAGGGCCATCTCAAAACGATGTCGTTGCAATGAACATGGTCCCAAGTCTCTCCACGCTCTTTCCTCCCATCACTCTACGGCTTTTAGTCATGAAAGAATAAGAGGAAGGGGATGTGTGAGAAGAATGAGGGAATGTGGTTTGGCTCCGATTGGTTCATAATCATGAAAGGCTAAAAAGAAGGGGATGTGTAAGGAGGAGGGAATGCGGCACTCTTCATGTTCATCCACTGATTTTTGAGATGGCCCTAACACAAACAGCAGCCAAGCCTTATAGTGTCTGCCGTATGATTGCGCACCATTGGTTTCAAACAGGATTTTAATTCCTTCAAAAATCAGTTGCATCTGTACTGCCAAATTCTAACTTCAGAAGATGTTTTGATGGCTAGTGCTTGGCTGCTTGAATATTTGCACCATTCTCTGCCTGATTTTGTGTAATGCACGGAAGTATAGAGTTTAGAACTGCTTTCTTTTTCCAGGTAGTTTAACACCACTGTAAATAGGAGCATGGTAACAGCTTAACCACCCCTTGAATGTATCCCGCGTTAAAATCCATCAGTAATCAGCCACTTTCTTTGCTCTTCTTCTGTATGTGTTTGTCTCGTGTCCAGCGGCGTATACTAGTGCTACTTTTCACTTACCAACCAATTTTAACACCTGACCATGCATTCTCGTGGATATCTTGGGTCTTGGACAGTGCTTCTATCTCAGATAACTACATAACATAACGAGCTGATACTGCATGGTGGCCTGGTGTCATGATTAAACTGATTTCATCTATTGAGGATGTCTTTGCCATATTTCAAGGATACTTTCCATATACCTTTTATCATTTTCAAATTGTTTTCCTTAAATCCCAACTCAACTTTCCTTGTGATGTCGCCAGCGACACATCGTTTTTTTCTTACTCTCTTACTTATTTCTTACTTTCACTATACATATAAAGAAGGATGTATCACAACCGTAGATCACCTGGACTGCATAAATGCATGCTGGCAAATATCTCTTTCTGAAGTCCAATGAACCCATCTATCGCCGCTATGCTGTAGACCTGTTGCTTTTGCAAAATACGGGAGGTGAGGTGAAATCGGTGGTGCTTCGTTTCCATTACTAAAGGACATCATCCTTAAAAGACGAACGCTCTATTCATTCGCTCGGCACGTGCAGAGCAATATCCATGGGAAACCAACAACAACAAATTCAAGAAAGATGCTTTTTTAGGAATTTCGTTTATTCACATTTTTTCTCTATTTTCCTTCATTTCCTTCACACTTATCATGTTTTGTTGATTGATTTCAGAGTCTGGGAAGGGACGACCTAAACAAGTACCGGTCTTTGAAGTAATGGTATGACACAAGCAATCATCTGGATTTGGAGGCTGTGGATGGGACATCATATCATTTGCGTCTTGATTCTATTCGGGAGTAGATCTCAACAAGGACATTGGCATGATGTGCATGGTGTCTCGGAAAGAGATGTACCCGAGATGGCAAATTGAAAAGTATACCGGAGTTTTAAGTATTGACAATCGGTACACAAAACATGCCCTGCAGTCGGAGTATTGCGGCCCCAGCAAGTTGTGCACGATTCATGGTTGGAGTGGACTTGCATAATCCTCTTGCAGTACATGATATATCGAGACCGAATTTTCCTTCTCCCATTCAACTAGAAAATGGCTGTAAGAGGTGTCCTTAATGGCCATAGTTGTTTGTTTGCTATTAGCCGTTCATATCCAACACTAACAGGATAGTCTTGGATTTAAAGAGTGGTAAAAACCTAGCTTCAAATATTCAACGAAAGTGCATTGTTGTGGGCCGTGAAAGTATGAATACAATTTCCTTAAATCCCAAATTTGGTCGTTTGAGACATCCGACGAACGGTGCTGCTTCCAAGGTACAAATTTGGATTACATAATTATTAATTCAGAATTAAATCTTCTCAAAAATGCTTTATTTCAATGAGTACTTTCGAATTTTTCTGATGCATTCACTTTCCCAAAATTGCAACTGGATTATATTTATTACGAGAAAAGTCGAAATTTTCATAGTAAGTGATATTTATCTCCGATGCGCCTCCTCCAGAGAAGAAACTACCCCGGTGTACCGTATCTGTGATATTTGGGGAACACTGACAGATGATACACCGGTCTTCGCACTTGATCGTCATGGCTGATGGCAGGGAGAGGATGGAACGCAAATTATATTCCTCTGAAAGAAAAAGTCCTTAGGATGAAAATAGAAATATGACTAAAAAAAGGGCAAAACAAGCCACATTCTTGACCATGGCCGCAGAAAGCCCGGAAGAAAAACTGGGGGTGGATTCCTACGGCCACAATCAACAATCCTGGGTACTCATTATGCCAGCCTAACAACGGACTCCAGGCACCACCAATCCATTGCGACAATGATCAGTTATCACCACAGAGGTTGGAGGTGCAGACAATACTAGTGGGGTCGTAAGTTCTTTATATAGTATGGTGCAAAAATTAGCCGCAACAGTTTCATGGTTTGACCTATTTTCGAAATCAATCAACAACTTCATAATTCAATATCAAAAATTAAATCTTTTCAAAAACGCTATTTTTCAATGAGTACTTTCATATTCCTAATGCATACACTTTCTCAAAATTGCAACTGGATTATATTTATTATGAGAAAAGTGGAAATTTTTATAGTAAGTGATATTTATTTATGTATCCCAGCGCCTTCGCCGGACAAAAGGGACAACCAGGCCGAGAATTACAAACAGAGAGCTAAACCGACAGGGGCGGGGGGGTATTCCTACTGAATAAAATACCCGGGATACAGAAAAAAACACATATTCCTATCTCAATCCCCGATATCTTTAGTAGTCGTAGTTCCATGCACCTATCATAAAACCCCGTGTTTTTTCAAGACCCGTGTCTTCGCCGTGTGTAAAAAAACCGGGGGCGCACTTATACCTATCAGTGGTGTTGATAACGGTTAATAGCCCCGGCGACAGGTGCGCTGTAGGTAGGGAGCTCTCCTGTGTTTCTTTCCCGTTGGAGGGGAATTTCGCATGCGCAATACCGAGGCAACTACACCCGCCATCTGTCGCCGGATCGTAGAACTTGCAATTGCCGTGTCTATTCAGATTCCACCTGTAAAAAAACCCGTGTTGAACACGGGTCTAAATTAGCCCCCGATTAGCCCCATCGCGCTCGATGGGGCTAATAGACACGGGGATTTGACACACGGGTCTATTTAGACACGGCAATTCATAGGTGTAAGCGCAAAAGACACGGGGATTTGATAGGTGGAAGTACGACGTGTGTAATCAATCAAGAATATCGGTCTCGGTACAATGCTCGAACCCGCAACGCATTGATTGTGGATTGGTAGAGAAGTGTTGCTGCAGCAAGACTAGCAATCTTAAGAACATGGCATACACTGCATATAGCTGGCAGCACGTGTTGATACTATTACTGTAAAATCGGAAAGGAAACGTCGTGACTTTGGCATGTATCTACAACCACATGTAAAAAATCGATGGGACTGTTCTTCTTTCCGTTTTTCAAGAGCAATAAACCCATTAAAAAATATACATTTAACTTGTATTATATATATCTTTAGTCGTCCACTTGTGAAGCAGTAAGACTGTTCTCCAGAGACAAAGACACTATGACCAATAGTGGGGTAGAGACTTCAATTGAGCACACACCCACACGGATCAATGAGTCTTCTATCGCTTGAAGATCTAATTGCCAAACAACAAGTCATGCTTCAAGAGAAGTTTGCAAAGGAAACATGGTCAGTGTCAGCCCGACACTCCCGCTCAGAGGGCCCTAGCTTTGTCTTCCCATATAAGTTACAAGTGCCTTTAGGAAGGATTACCACCTTGGAGGAGACTGTCCTCTCGTTTCAAGAGACGAGTGTCTTCAGGACGGATTCCCAACTTCAAGGAGACTGTCCTCTCATATTAGACACGAGAATCTCCATTAAAAATTCCCATCTTGGAAGAGACCGTCCTCAAAAAAACATGAGACACGAGAATCTCCAGGATTCTGATATTAAAGGATGACATAATTAGACCCCGAATGGACAAGCTACATGTTTTTGGTCTTCAGGTTCTGAACCACTATTTCCAAAAGGAAGGCCCTTAGAAGACGTGGATGTGGGGTTATGATGTCAACAGCTAGAAAGTCGGCATGCTCCTGATCGATTTTGCAGTAAGTTGGTTGATTGTGACTGGCAGATATGCCTCCACATCCAAGATGCCTTCAGGGATACCCAGGTTCGATCCACCTAATCCGAAGGCAGCTATAATACGAAGGACAGTAAAATGTCGGTGGCTATTTGAACTAAAGCTGACTGAAATCCCCTGCAAAGTTTTGTAGACAAGCGGGCTCAAAATGTTAAGACGCTACTGTGACGCAATTCAATTCTTGTAAGAGGAACATTAAAGTTGCAAGTCACCACCGATTCTACCTTGCTAGGGACAAAGCTATCACATCGTTAATCATTTGTCCCAGAGGAACATGACAGAGGCAGTAAAGATACTGGTTGTGACGAACAGCACATTGCACATATCATAATCAGACACACAGGACAATCACTATCATGGTGAATGTGCAAGAATGCAAAAAATGAATGTCGGGGACCATTAGATTGAGAACAATGCGACTGGACACCTGGTCACCATGATCTAGTGTTATCATTAGAGGTGACATGAAGACAATTAAATTGGACACATTTATATGTCATCATGGTCTTCATCACTGAAGGCGGCACAGTTGAGACAGCCAGAGACATTGGGTGATATGAATAGACTAGCAAATGCTTTTACTTCAGTTTTCTACAGAAAGGCCTTGTGTAAATGTACATAGAATCTTAGATAAAAGCATTTGCTAGTCTTTATTCATATCGCCCATTATGTTGAACATATTTAAAGGTCATTATGGCGATACTATATCATAGGGACATCTAAAATGTCCCATCTGTCTCTGCCATGAAGGTCACAGCTTCCTTGGAGCTTGAGACTGACATAGAATTTAATCTTCCCGAAATCATCTGACCCAGGTCCTTGCTGTTCAACCAACTCAAATCTCTGATAAATGCTCACATACTGCTTCATTTTGAAGATGTACAGGGTGTTCCAAAGACTTCAACACTACACTGTCAGTAAGAAACGGACAAGTGATTTTTGTCAAAAGGTTTATTCCATCAACAAACGGCATAAAACTTGAACATGACTGTTGCTGATATGGCCCTAGATGATTTGTATTGTCTTTGTCTGTGTCTAGATAAATTCAAATTCTTTGTCTTCATGTCTTCGACACATTTGTTTTTCCTTGCTCTAAAGAAAGTAAAGAGGATTTTCTGGCTTCTCAAAATTGTAGGATTTCCACAAAACTGTAACTGTCATGAACTTCGAAGGGAGTACTCATTGTAACATCCGACTCTCTTGTGTCAAAATTAAGATGTCCACAGGTAATTACAACTACATTCATTGTACGAGAATATCAACAGTCACGGATTAGTCTACAAACATGTACATAAAAACTCCTCTGTTCATGTATCTACATGGTGAACAGTGAAGTTCTTCACACTCAGGTGCACACAAAACTTCTTTAGCAGATGACTGAACTTCTGCAGCAAAGCTTATGACTGCAATATACTCTCTTTTTACATTTAAAAACTAAAATATTCAGTCTTTTTGTCTTTCTGCGTAGATGAATTGGTCCAACGAGTACCATGCCTAACAACATTGATGACCAATGCACCTTTCTGTGAACAGAGGATGTGACAAATGCAATACATACCTTTAGAGGGGGCGTTTCTGTCTTAAAATCAACCATGGGCACTGGCAGGCATTGTTGATGGAGCAGCTCAGTGTCTACAGGGATATGGATATCATGTACAGTGTGTACAGTGACTACACACACCTCTATCCCGTCCACAATGCATCAAAGTGCCAGGCATTAACATACATTATTAATGTGAAAAGGGAGAATTGACAAACCGACTAATTGGCACCTCCGAGTGCATCAAAAAATCTCAATCATATCAATCTCATACTTTTTGTATGTGCAGTGATGGAAATATCTAAAGAAAAAACAACCTCTCTTATTTACAAATGTTGCAAGATTTCATACATGTATACAGCTGAAAGTCAAAAGGAGGAACTCTAGCCTAGCCAAAATATATAATTCTACGATCCCACTACTTACAAACCGGTAGTACACATGTATTAGTAAAACATGTAGATAACGCAATGGTAAAACATACCCAGGTGTAGAAAAACAAGAAAATGTGCTTCCAGAAACACTCTTCCAAGTCATGGGAGTTGCTGACTGCTATCATGAAAGTGCAGAGACAATCAAGGGTGATATCCAAATGTTTGTGTACATTTTCTGATCGGATCAAGAACCAGCCACTCAACATAGGAGAAACTCAGCTAACTGTATATTGGTGTAAATGAGAATTCCCAGGACTCCACGAAGACCTGTTTTAAATTTTATCTGAATAAAAACAAAGAAGCATTACATACTTCATAAGTGCAGCTTCAACTTGGCTTAGTAACTAACAACCGAATTACTACAACATCTGAATATCTAACAATGTAAGATTTGTGTGGAGAGTAATCAGGCCTGTCACCAGGGTGAGAGCAGGGAGTAAATCTTTTTGGCACATGTTATGTCAAAAAGATTGAACGTGATGTCAAGAAGTATTGACTGACATCCCGGAAAACAAGGCAAATGCCTTAACCTCTGGGCCAGTGGGATCAGTAAACTAAATTTAATGCGCATGATAGCATGATTACCTGCCTAGCATAATTCCAACTCAGGTTAGTTCTATTCTAGTGCAGCAATAAGGCTCAATTCCACTACAGTAGTTTTACAGTGCATGTGCAGCACCAGGTTGCTTGGTAAACCACTGCAGCAGAATCGGACATAAACCAAGCAGCCAAACTGTGCAATACTTCATGACAAGCAGTTGACTCGAAAGCTACGAAATATTTCAGTGAAAGTTTCTCCCCTGGCGAAAGCTGGTGACAGACAACATAAATATAATACCTACCCAGCGTGAAAAGCATTTTATCCTATACATTGGCTTTTAACATAGGAGTTCTATCCTTTTCTTGGCTCTCCTTACCCGTTATGAAAAGGATGTAAAGCCTTACAAAGGGTGTTTAAAAAACGGCACAATTGCAATGCTGAATACCTTGGTCTTCAAAATGACTTGCAGCTACTAATGTAAGTGAGCATCACTACAAACCAGCTCCAACAGCTTGTCTCATATGATTTTCAGAACAATGCATTCAGAACTTATAACAATGAATGTACAGGCCCAAGTCATTTTACTTTTTAACAAAAGTTATTCAACCATGCAAGCATGCCATGTTTTTAGAACCACCCTGTATCACTAACATACATGTAGAATCATAAGCTACACAAAGTCAAGAGAAATTAGGAATTCCAAGATTTACATCAAACAAGATACGGTCAGCAGTGTCTAGGATTTGAAAGAAGCAAACACTTTTTGCTCTCACTGTAAAAGTAAAATATACCTAAGTGATTTTGAAACGACATTACAACTTAGACAATAGCTTCATAAACTGTGGAGTTTAATTTAGTACTAGCTTCTGTTATCAACTGACAGTGCTAGAGAGATGACTTTTTCCATCTAAGATAACTTTAAAATATGACAAAATATCTAAATTCTTTGGCAAGATATAATACAACATAATCTGGTTGGTTCAGCTACGATATCGCAGGGATGCCATTTTTATAATTTAAGAGCGCTCAATGTTACTTGTGGCAGTAGCTCATATGAAATTGAGATAAACATTGCCTCAGATGGAGTCTAAATCATTTATCGTCTACGCAGTTCATGACACAAGACTTAGTAAAACATTTCCTGAATGAGCAACCGGACTACACTATCTCCTACGCTCTGAACATCATTGGTGCTATCTCGTCGTGGCACGGATAATTTTGTAGACGACGAAACCTAACCCTGCAGCCAGAGCCAAACTCAAGCTGATCTTTAACATCACATTGGATTCCTGACCGTAGACTCCTCGTAAATGCCTGCAATTGGAGGAAAATTAGAATTAGAGGCTGTGGAAGTTACATGACAAGTGGCATTATATAAAGTTTTTAAATCAGTTGTCTTGACCAGCTTCAGTACTTCAACTCTCACTTTCATCAAAGTCCAAAAATATATTTGTTTGGAAGTTTCTGGGAGAAGAGAATTCTGATTCTGAAGTTTTTTGGCTGCATACTCTGTTTTGATGACAATCGCCTAATTTTTAGTAAAACATGTCGACGAATTTTCAAAATGTTCAGGTTAGTACTATCAAGAACTGATCAAGACTTAAAACATTCTTGGTCCTACATCCCATGTAATATCGTTGATAAAAGTTTAATTGTTTAAAGAAAAATGACCTTTTTCAAGTTCAATTGCAAGCAAGAGAGCTACACCACAATATTTACACATCATGCAGAAATACAGCGAAGTGTGAAGTAAATTTTGACAGGATCACCGATGACACAGAGTCAAATAATGAGCAATTTACATTTACGATTTGCTGAGCGGATGCTTTTGGCGAAGAAGCCATAGTGATTAAGATATTTATACATGTAATTTGGAAATAATATTTATTATTAGGCCAAGAGTTGAGGTTTTTCAAACAAGCTCACAGAATTCTGGTAAATGATAAAGACTGAAGAGGGTTACTGAGTATTTAGTTTGATGTTTGTTGAATCTCAATGCATATTATGATGGGTTAGAGGAGAGGCAAAATACTTTAAAAAAAAGATTTTCTCATAATTTATTAGCCAATACACTACATTCACACAACACACAACTATAAACAACCATGAAAACTTGATCACACTCGAATTCAATAAAATGCAAACTACTGGTACAACAATGCTTTCTTGCAATTTTGAAGACTACTTTTGTGTATTTCCCTGTTATCAATTCATGTGTCACTACATTTGTATGCATCCTAGTGCAGGACCAGTTCTACCTCTTGTCACAATATTCATGGTTAAAAATGGCATACAACTGCACGCACCACACAAAAAATATTGAAAATCACCACAATATTGAACAAACTCTGCACTTTGTCAATAATGGAACAGTGAATGGCTTTGAACAACACACTGCTTGAGAAAAAATCTCACCGAAAGATGCCCACCATCCAAAAATAAGTGTTTGCCATAAAATCATGCACCAAACCGAATGGCTGAGAATCTACAGATAACAGAAGAACTCCAACACACTATAGAAATGGCTTGGTACCAAGGATTTAGCTGCTGATAGACATTTCCCATGCAAACGAATCAATGAAAGGGCTTTTTGCTGATTTTATGTCACCAAATACTGGCAACACTATTGATGATTATGTCGGAGTTAACTTTTTTTTATTCTCACTCCCGAGTTTTATACATGCACAACTGTGTCAGCAATGGGTGATATGAACAAAGACAATAAAAGCTTTCATTGGAAACCTCATGAGAATTTCCAAATCTTTCTGTACAAAACACAAGTAAAAGCAATTACTGGTCTTTATTTGAAACCATCCAATAACACAAAGTCAAGAGACCTAGGGGCTACAAACTATTAAAACAAGGTATTCAATCCAATGAATTGTTCAAAGCCATGCAGAAATGAACGACAACTTAGGCTACAGACTCATGGCAGTAACTCAATGATGAACGTGTTAGATATTAGAGTATAGATTATGAACCTGAGTTGGTCATGGACCCAGAGGGGAGGCTGCTTCATCAGAAGCATGTGCACCAAGCGCTTCAGGTTACTGAAACAAAAAGAAACCAGGAGACATTTGAATATTGGGAAAAAAATTGAGAGAGTCATATTAAGTTTTCTACTCGGCACAACTATGAGTTTGTAACCTACAAAGTTAATTCATATTCAAACCGATTCAACTTTATTTACTAAAAATATTCTGCACTTGTTAGAAGTGCAAAACATAAAGAAACATAAAGAACATTTATTCTTATGACAAGTAACTGTGATTATGACCAGGTACATCTTTGAAATCTGAAATCACATCCAACTGCAAAGCCATTGCAAGTAAAAAAAATTGTTATTGGGCTGATTGCCTAAAGGTGGCACTGTGACTCTACAGGGTTTTGAGCGTACGAGCATATGTGTCTATGAACATGCAGGGACCACATTAGTTATCAATAAACTCTGCTACATGTATATAACAAGTTTATTAATCAGTGCGTAGTCACTCGTGAAAATTGGAATCCTTTAGTCACTATTAGGAAAGGAAAATGTCAATCAGTGAAAGATATATATCATTTACAGGTCTTATAACTTGAAGATCTGAAGGAAGAGAAAGAATTGATTCACTCAAAACACTAATTGATGCTATAACTCTGCATGAATTGTACCATTAAGGTTTAGAACATTACATTTTAAACAAAAAGCATCAAAGTAATGAAGAAAAAAATGTATATGTACACTGTGGGAACAAAGTCTGTGCACATGAAAACCATGTTCGCATTTTCATGCCAGCAAGTTTTTCAAATACCTAGACCCATTGTATGGACATAGATATGGACAACAAAGAATTAAACAGTCACAGGACACAGCTGGAAGATGCCCACAAAAAGCTATCACAGAAATTATACACAAACCAGAGGATGCAAATGTGATAATACTGTAGAGACCGACATGTAGTTTGAATTGACATCATCTGGTAGTTCAAGTAGCCTTCCTTCCTAATCCAGCCTACTTTTGGCTAGATTAGATTCTCAACACTTGACCAGTCACCTACCAGCAAATCTTAAAGAACAACGGATACTAGAAGATTTCGAATTACACCTGGGAAGTTAACTTTCACAAGCAACTGACATGCCACAGAACATTCGGAATACGAGACCTGCATGACTGGACCACACTGATATGGACCCAAGTTAGATACTTACGGATGGGCAGCCATAGTAGCCAACTTGATGTAAACATCTCTACAAATGGAATCGGCACACGAAAACGACTGTGGTGGCGGCATTTTATATGTATTGCAGAATTGTAATGGCGTCATCTCAAACTCTTGTTTGATTTCATGCTGGTCCGATTTCGTGGCAACTATTAGACATGGTATAGGGCTATTGGCAAATAATCTCTGAAATAAAAAGGGATGAAATGAAACAAAGCATCATCGACTTCTTCTCCTTTGCATATCTTCTACATGTCCTTTGCATTTACTCATTTCGAGTCTCCTGCACACTGAACATAAACAAAGTATTACCTTTAAGGAGATTACTGTGAAGACACTGTTTGAAATGAAGAGAAGGACAACACAGCCACCTCCTGTCCTAATTATGACTTGCCAAGACACTAAATACAAGCAGACATTTGCAATTTCTGATGCTTAATCTACATGTTTGAGAAAGTCTTGTCCATCTTTTTCTGTCTTGTGATAATGATGCATGGACTGTCGACTATGATTAGGCTCTTACCTCATATATATTCACAATATACTGAAACGATCGCGGGTTTGTGACATCATAAAGGAGACACGCAACGTCACAACTCCCGACCTCTGGCGTGTAGTCACCAATAGCATTTGCATCCATTTCATGGAGCTGGAAGAGACACAAACATATAATTGGGAAGATGCAAGTCTGTAGTTTGGTCCAAACTTATTGACATGTTCAACTATATACTACTTAGTACAAGTTCTGGGATAAAAAGAAAAGCCGAGGTAGCTGACAAAGCCTCTTCACCACGAAGACTATTGATTTAGACACATGTAAGTAGAAGCGCAAAAGAACAGAACCTTGCAGCTCCATTAAGAACAGCAGGGATTCTCCGACGAGATTAAAGCCCCAGGGGCGCAGAGCACCGTCTGAACATACCCCCGCACTGGCCAATCCATCCCCCCACAATAGGGCAGTACTATGACCAAATACTCCAGACCTTAGCTCTTCTAAGGCAACTATAAATCAGATGTCAAGGCACTACCGGCAACTAATCTTGATGGCAAATATACGCAAGAGAATGATGGCCAAACCAAAGGAAATGAAAAAGAAGGAGAGTATCAGTAATATTCTCCAAGTTACTCTTACCAACACATGTTTATCCTGACCATAAACTTGTACAGTATTGATAGAAAACGCAGACAAGTGTTCTTTGTCGAGTGTGGCAATATACTGCAGGTTCCTCCCCAGTAGGCCTTGCAAGAATGCCGTCTTTCCCACACCTTTTGCGCCAATCACTCGGCAGAAGAACACATTTCTCGACGTCTGCTTCTTCTGAAGGTCGATCTTTTTATCTCGAGTAACTGAAGGTGAAGGAAGGAATAGATTTAGGCTTTGAACCTGGCACCATTACATTCACACCGATACTTTTCAACTCCACACCAAAGGTGAATCTATATCTGGTTTGCCTGAACGACAGAGTATCTTTTGCCAAACAAACACACCAGTCCTATAGTGATTGTTGTAGGCAAGCAGCTGAGATATTTTGGTATAGGTCCACCTTCTTTGAAATGGTCAATTGTCCTCGTTGACTTACCATGAACAGCTGATAGCTGATTCTCATGCTCATACATGTAGCCCAGATGAGCAAAATACTCCATGGTTCTTGTCACATCGAGTAATGTTGTAAGTCTGGAAATAGACGACAAGACACTTTTACCTTGGCATGTTGTAACTTGTAATGGTCAAGTTGTTGGTCCATTCTTTCAAATACTTGCCACTGTAGCCAAGGACCTCCAAAGTTTAAGAATGGGGTCATGAGAGTATACAGTACAGTTGAGATTAAAAAGAATAGATCGATGGCAAGTCAAATACCAATGTGTTCAACAGATAGGTAAGGACTAGGAGGTAGTCGGGTCAAATTTTTGTGGGGGCTTTACCATTGTTTCTAATATAAAAAGTTCACCTTAAAACAGGCTAGTCTTGTCACCTCATCAGAAATGCTCCATTTAGTTTTATACAACAGACAAAAATCAAGGTATATTGCATCTGCACCAATTGTAATATCTCAACACTGGGAGAACGAAATGATAAAAACTTGTACCACTTACGTCCACTGAGCAAGAAAACCCTGATGACTTATCCATCCATGTGCATTTGTGCTGACAGTATTATTGACATCAGGTCCCCAGGGTGTATAAGGACATGTGCTAAATACATTCTGTAGCTCCACTGGTGAGAGGCATCCGTCGCGATCTTCATCATACTTCTCAAACAGATTGGACAGGAACTGGTAGCCTTGGTGTGACAGCTCAGTGGAGCAATCACGTCCAACTCGGAGGCTGGAATGAACAAGACAACGATGACAAGATCAGAATTGGTAAATTTCATGTAATGATTCAGGATCAGATAAGATCATAGAACAATTTTTCAGTGGGAAGACTTTTCTCTGCAAGAGGGGGCTAGTTTGTCGACGCTATCCCTTTACATGACCAAACTGTGTTCTCAAATGGCATTGAATAAAACCACCTCATGTGCCTGTCAGAGATAATGCTGTCTGGTCAAATGTTCTGATGCTGTCTGCTTGCTGTAACATTGTATGTACTAAATTACTATCGCAACTATGAAAGAAGTTGTCACGAGCAGTGAGACAACTGCTCTGGGAAGGCACAGGACAAAAGGAGTGTGGTTCAATATAATGACAACTTGGAAATACAGTGGGGTCATGCGACAACACATAGCCTTCCTCAACATGTGTACCTGTCTTGTTTTGAGCCGACCCTATCTTTTCAAACCACGAAGCTAACACGCCTATGCGGGCTATCTTGCTACTGGAATGATTGTTTAGTTAAGAAGGCAACTTAAAACAGCGTGTTAGCCATGTATGTAGAGCACAGAATTCGTTGGAAGCGGACAACACAGCAAAATAAACAAAATAATAATTTGTCTAACAAACAGGGGAGATAAGGGAAAATACTGCAGGGACTGCGTGGTTACAGTCAAATACGAAGCCAGCTTCCCTTCACATGCAAAATGAAAATAAAACAAAATAAGGAAAGGAAAGGAAAGTAGGCACCATAATTTGAAATTTAAGCAATATGTCTCTGTGTGGCAAGTCTACCTGCAACAAAAGTCCTTTTGGACAAATGACTGGAAACATTGTACATTGGATGTTTTGTGTTTACTGCTAATTGCAATAGATGCAATGTCATAGTAAAACATGAAAAGGTTCATTGTCTATTAGCTTTAGAATAGATGAGATTTGTTTAGATCAACGAGAGAGGTTTTGAAAACTTTTTTTTTAACAAATATCGAAAACTAGGGGTTATGAAAACAACACCAATTAACCACACACTCTATTTTACTAGCACTACGTGTTATTTCAAACATTAGAGAATCCGTCATTGACTGTCACTAATATTTTTCCACCATGTGTAATCAAGATCAGAGATGCTTAGTACAACATCCTATCACCAGCACGAGCCGGCCAGAAGCAGGAATGTTAACATTAGGATGGGAAAAGGTAGCATCACGTTGCCAAGTCAACTAAGACACTTACCCTCGTCTTAGCGACCAGCATGGGAAGAAAGTGAAGAGTAGTTGAAAATGGGACATGAGAAGTGGGGATGGCAGGAACTGCAACTGCAGGAATATCTGGGTGCTCGAGTTCATAAGTCATCAATAAAGCCATGTCCCCCCCACCGCACAATAATTAGTCTAAGGCCTATTTTACTGTATTAATTCTATATCATTGCTGCATGCACATTAACCACAGGCAAATAGGGACCCTGAGTTGGGCTGATAACTGCGATACCGCTGGTCAGTGTCACTAGGATGACTTGGGAGTGTTGACTGGTTACCATAGATTTGCCATAGATATGCCCAGCATTTTAAGGAAAAGTAAGCCATGACCTAACATCCTGTCTACCTTTGACTATCAAATGCGATGTATTCCACGCAACTTGCATCTTCGGGAAATATACCAAACTCTGTAACTGGTCTGCGGGGACAGACAACACAACAATGTTAAATGTAGCGAAATAAATTGCCAATAAGTCTTTCGAAGCAGGCACTAGATCTTTCACTTCCAACAGCATCTAGCTACAACTTCCTTAATTGGAACACCATTGTAAAATTGAAGCACATGGCTTCATTTACTATTAATGTTGCAGTATTATGCAGTTGATACCAATATGCCTGTTTGATATTTTATCAGTCGAACCATGTTTAGGAAATGGCAGTAAAATTGTCAAGTTGATCCCACAGTATTTCTCTCTACTGCTACAGCGATTTAAATGATAAGTTGATCACTCTATGAAGCCTTAGTCTAGTTAACTACTGATGTAGCGTACCGTGGTAGAATGAGCTTGGCAGAACGACTGAAATGGGGATTATTCTAAGGTGGTTATCATCAGTTGGTTTCTTGGAACTGTTTTTGTAATCAATCATAATAATCTTTCAACAAACTCACAATACGATGACGTTTATATCATCTTTGAATTTAAAACAAATGAGGATAAGGCAGCACACTCCTTCAAAATCAAACTAAGAATAAGAATAACTATGACAGGATCACCACCAAAGCAATCATGAAGCAAATCCTGAAAGGAACTACTGACGAGGTGAAAATTATGGCCAGAAACTTACTTTGGGAAAAGGTACTCCTTGGATAATTTCAAATCGTTGTCGTAACCAAACTTCCTCAGCACCGACCACGTCGTCTCATGTCTTCCTCTTTGGATGAATAATAAGTGCAAAAACAGGAAACCTGAAAGAGGAAATTTGGGTAAGTTGGGTTTTTTTGCCTTTAAACTACAAGTACAATTTAAAACAAAGCAAAATACACAACTAGAATATCTCGCCTAAACAGAGAGAAACACCAAATATTCACATGGCATCTACCTTTCAAAGTGAGTCCATCATGCACAATTCCATCTGTGATATTCTTCCTGACGACCGACTTCACATCTTCCAGCGCTTGATTCTGTAACGGTGCGTTGAAGCACCGCCGCTGGAACTGGTTGATCTCTTTGTCGGATAAAATGCCATCGTTATCCAAGTCACAAATCTTGAAGATGCGACTCAAAGCTTTCTTACAGGCTGGCGTCAACTGGAAATGGGAATATAACAGTGTTATTCATTTTCTAGTTGCTTCCAGCTTGCATTAGAAATAGGGATAACTGTAATTCAATATCAGCACTGCATGGGGGAACTGTTTGATGCTGCTGTACTTGAAACATCATGCCCCCCTGCTGGTAGAAAATGTTTCAACGGGAACACTTACCTCTTTTTCTTCAGGTAGGTAAAGTGGAGCTGTAGGATGCAGAACAGCCTTCTGCGCATAGTAAAACATCTCACTTATGTTCTTCAGCGTTTTGGCTGAACACTGAATAAGAATTGATACGCGTTCATCACCACTTTGTCAAAATGTTCTCCAGTTTAATGAGGTTTCTAATTCTAAGCCTCAGGAGAAGCCGCAATGGAAGACAGAGGCACAGTGAGGACTGCAACATGAACATTACATTGAACATGAAACAACATCATACTTCCAACAACAACCGGGCAAGGAATTTTTGTTTAGCGTAAAATATCAGTAGGTCAGGGCTATTCACAGCTGGTATTATTTAAATTGACTCTTTCCTAAGACGCAAGCAATGTTTTGAACCTCAAGTGCAAACAAAGTGTTGGCAACTACTGACTACCATGAAACGCGTTTATTTCTTACCTCAACACACGTTTCCACTTCTGCGTACTCATCCATGATTGGTAGCACAGTCTGAAAGATGACAATTTGTACATGTATACATGTAGCTATAGAAACCACACAGGCCCAAGTTTATGAAGGCCAGTTACAGAACGATATCCATTTGAACAGCAGAGAAAGGCACATCAATATTAACTTGGGCTATTGCTATTGAGAGGGCTGCTTTGGGTCTGATTGAAAATTATTCAAGGATGACACAGATCATCATCAAGTTAAATTCAAGAGAGTCTCACCTCCATAGTACTGTCTTCCAGTATATCTGATTTGTTTCCGACAAGAATAACTGGTGTCTGATGATCTTCCCCAAGAGTTGCCCGTAATAATGGCAACCAATGGTTGGTGATCTGAACCATCGAGTGTTCATCATCAACAGCATATACTATGGCTATCACATTTGCCTAAAATGGAAAAGTGAGAATTTTGTAAACATCAAAGTCATTTTTTCTTTCCAAAAATCGGCAAATCAAGAATGACTCTTTTGGTCATAAAATTGTTGTAGCTCTCCTAATAAGATGTTCTGCAATACCAATACCAGTCCATATATTGTGTGTAACTCCATCTCGAAGGCTTTACACGCGACAGTTTTATTGAAATTCACAAGACAAACTGCTTGGTCTTATTCTCTCCTGTCATCTCACCTTGAATACTTCATCACTCAGCTGTTCATCGCTCTGCTCTTGAGCTGCAACAAGTAAAGGATTATCAATTAGAACTTTGGCAACGTATAGATTTACTCAAAGTGATCTATAAAATTAGATATTTTGGCTCAAACTGTGAAAGCTAAATCTTCAAACTCACAAAGAAAATGATAATGAGTATAGAATTTTGTCCTTACAAGTATGTTTTAACTTTTCAAACTGGACTACTAAGTATATGACTGGAACTGACCTGAATGGCATCACTATTCCAATGTTTGGTCAAAAAGCTGCATCTTATTTCAGGCGCAGTCTATCTGAACATTAGAATAGCAAAGTTATGACAACACACACATAAAGCTTACCTGAGTAATCTACTATATGAGTTGGCACTTTCTCTGGAGTCACATCAGCAGGTATCGTTATCTCCTCTGCCTTGGGAGGAACCTCTTCAGGGAATTCCTCACTAACCAATGACAAGATCAGGGAGGTTTTTCCAACCCCAGCTGCCAAAAAAATCTTTTTAAATTAGTCAGCAAGTACATTTAAACAACACTGTATCATGACCACAAAATAATGTTTTTAAATATTTAAATTACCGGTAACCTTTCAAGCTCACAACTCGCGTCTTTTAGACATTTGCATGTCATTTCACGGGATGGATTCCAAGATGACAACAGGGTTTCCCCCCAGAGGGGGGGCAAGGGGGCAGTTGCCCCCCCTAAATTGTCCAAAAACAGGCAAAATTTGTTGTTTTGACCAGGATTTTCTGCAAAATTATGGTTTTGCCCCCCCTTGAATTTATTTCTGGCAGAAACACTGGACAACACCATGTATATCATGAGGCTGGCTTCAATTCAGCCATTCTCACTCACTTTTAAAATATATCGGATTTCTTGTCTCTCTTATAATTGATGCTTTATTGCTACTCCAAGTTGGCGGTAAAACCCACAACGTCATTATAATACGTCATCTGACGTTTACAAGAACATTGACATCACAAAAGTAAAACAGAAGACACTTACGATCACCCAGAAGAAGAATCCTCACGTCTCGCTTCGTCATTCCGAATCTCTGTGTATCACACAACGTCACAACAATTACATAATATCCACGTCCTTCAAATATCAATCATGAACAACGTAACGTCCTACATAAAGCAACCCGACTTGGTAATCGGATGATGTAACAAGAACTCGGTCTCAATCAACAGAAAGTACACTTTTTAATCCTGCCCTTGGCGCCCTGTACATTGGCTGTACAAAATGTACACAGTTGGCTGTCACTTTCACACCAAACCGATTGCAAAAAACAATGTTTTACAATGATCACGAACAATTCGAGACAAATTTAAAGCTTCATTAGATGAGATTTATTCTTGTTTTCACTGCAACGTATTTAGTTCCTTTTCAGGAGTCGAATCGAATGCAAATTTGAGGTTTTTGATTGAATGAAATCGAAGAAATTTGGTTCCACGACTTTCAACCCGGTCTTCTAGTGCGCATGCTCAGATAAAATTGACCAATCAGAAGCTAGTATTTCGGACCCAGCATTCCACTTTTCCGGAAGTTTTTATCTCCAGCGCGAGAAAATGAAATAGTTGTAATTTTCCTTAAAATCCTCTTAAAAAGCACTTCTGCTTCATTACTATGGATCAGCTGCAGTGAATGATTATGTACGTATACTTACAAGTGATTTTCGTGCCAGGTTTATGATCTATTATCTGCCAAAAGTTTTAAACTTACTTGACACTTGCTGTCCGACAATCAAATGTACATAGAATTCTGTAGAAAACTACCAATTGACGAGTACTTATTTCGGACATCAGTTTGTCTCTTTTTTCAATGTCATTTAGGGAAAGTGACGAAGAGTAGACCATGGCGGCATTGGCATTGATTTTCTTTTTTTGCAATGCCTTCTCTGCTGGGCCTTGGCACTCGCTATACTTCCCGATCCCACTATCCCAGTTGCAGGTTGAGTTAGTCATGCGCCAGTGATGTAACCTCGGACAATGTCATTGCACAGAATTCTGTGCATAGGAGCGCGCATTAGCAATGCTTCGGAACAGGCCCTGCGTACCAGGTCGGCAGAGATTTGAAATGGGTTTGCTGGAAGGGGCGACATATGGTGTTTTAGAGCTGACTTCTCCCTTTAAGATGCTATTCCCCCTTTAAGAGAATACATGTAGGGCTTGGCAGTAACCCAAAGTTTATTACAATAAAAAGCTAATAAATTTCTGTGACCTTGTGAAATGATCTTGTAAACATGTACCCCGGTGCCTTATTCTTTACAAAATACATAATTTGTACATGTGACCTAGAAATGTGAAGTCGTCAATATTTACTGTCTGGACATAATTTATTTATCATTATTAGACGAGATTGATGCCTTGAGTGAATAATGAATTGCGTATTTCAATTTTCTTACTGCGTAAAACATGAAGGTGCATCTTGTACTTTTTAAAGCGTCATCTTTGTCACAAATTGTTTGTGGGTTTACTGGAAATTTGGCATGAATATTTTTCGATGTTACATGCCTCAGTGACTTTCGCTTTTGATTACACCATTAAAGAGGTATTATATAATTGTGTTGATAACGCTGTGTCTGACTGTCAAAGTGTTTGACCGTTCTCAGGAAATCAGCTGTTTTTCATGCAAGGAACGCATCATTTCTAATTTTGGAGTAGTGCTGTGCGGACCCGTGCTGTGATGTACAATTTATCCTTATGTCTGACTTTTTGAATTTGAATAGTAATACATTGCATGTCATGAAGGAACATATTCATGCTGTATGATTGGTGTTCTGAATTCTTGAGCTTATTAATATTTCATTATTTCCAGATGAATCAGTGATTATAGGATGTGAGAGTACTCTGTGGCATCACATAACACATAAACCATGGCAAGGAGAAGGTTGGAGGCGGCACTACAAGTCTCAAGGTCTATCAACAAAGGTATGTATAAACCAACAATTTCAAAACACTTACATATCTTTATTGACACAGTCATCTTCTATATTGCACTGTCGTCACAGGTAAACTAGAACAAAGTTAGAATTACTTTCATAGTTGAAAAAAGTGTACTCAGTAAACCTCCCAGTCCCACTTCTGCCTCCCAATAATGTATCTTGCATATAACAGACTGAATACATGTATAATGAACAGTCAGGTACAATTGTTCAGACATGGGGCCATATATTTTATATATACCAGTAACAGATTTTGTACATAACAGACCAAAATGCTGGTCCAGTCAAGTCTGATATATAATGTTTATAGTTTACTGAAGATTGTTGCCTGATTCTTTGCAGAAGATGTTGGAATATGTTGGCCGTGAATTGCCGTCCGAGCCGATGTTGTAAAAAGTCATTGACTTCTCGTTATTGCCATTCAGTTTTGAAATGATTTTTGTGTTTTTTTCAGAGAGTGAATGGAAGAAGAAATTCGAAAAGGACCCTGTGATAAAAAAAATAGAACCAGATTTTGAAAAGGAGGGAATTTTCAGTCTTCAATTTTCATACGATGGAGAGATACTGGCTGCTGGGTATGGCAACTTTGGAGTTCAGGTAAAAAGAAAACATCCACAGCCAAATCTCAATATCAATTTCAGAGCCTATTTTCGAGATGTGCAAAAAAGATATAAAAATTTGAATGCCCTCAAAATGTCTCTTTTTAAATTCAATCCTGGTTGAAACAATGTAAGAACGTACAACAGATAAATACTAATCACTCATATTAGTTTATAATTGATTGTGAAATCATTTTACTGTCATAAATTCATAATTTGTTATATTTACAGGTTTTTGATGCCAGTAATGGTAAACCGATGGGAGATGCTGTGAAGTCACGCTATGGAGGACTCGCGACTACATGCATCCGTTTCAATCCCAAACACCAAAATGTACTATATGCAGCCTCGTCTGAAGGCACTGTTCATGCTTGTGACCTTAGCAAGGGCCATGATCAGCTGATTATCGAAGGTAGGGTTTGAAGTTTCTGATACATGATGATGTCTGGTTGTCACATTTTCTCTTCAAAAAAGGCTTGCCCAGTAATCAATTAAGAACAGTTAAAACATACAGTAGTTTATATGCTTCATACTTGTACTGTAGTTTTGTACATGACAATGAAAGCGACTGCCTTGACTTTAGTTATATGCTTCATTCATCCATGCCTTTCAGAGAAGGGCAATGAAATTAACTGCCTCGACTTCAGTTTGGATGGGTACAGCTTTGCCACTGCTGGAAAGGATCTCAATGTCAGGCTTTATGATTCTCAAACTAACCAGGTAGGTGGTGCCAGCATTGCATGCTTGTTTGCTGAAAAGCTCCGAGTACAACCGGAGTCAGGGTCAAAAGTACATGGATCAAACCAGTGTCCGTGACCAACATCCAATTGTGATTTCTAGTAATGGTTGTTTTTCATATGTTTTCTTTATAGTAAACATTGTGGGTAATATTGCACCATTTGCCTTTTCAGAAGGATTGTTATAAAAAAGTGTTTTGTCCATATTGAGGAGTGTTTTTGACAGTTACTTGTATTTGTTTGATTTGAATAGGTGTGAATATGTTCTTTGAGTTTTACATCAAACGCAATGACATGGTGTGAAATTTCCAATTTTTGGAGGATTTTCATTTTTCTCCTCTTGAAGTTGAAAGGTAATGTAAACAGTATAAACGGAGAAATCCACTTAAACAACAAATTAAATTGGTATGGCATTATTATGGAATGTTTTGTACATCCTTTCAGCTTTTAAAGACATTCAAAGGGTACAGTCCTCTTACCCAGGCTCCAGACAACCCTAAGGCCGGTCATGCCATGAGGATCTTTGCTCTCAAGTATCACCCAGAATATAACCAGATCTTCGTGACAGCAGGTTGGGACAGTACTCTCAAGGTAAAACATAGAATTGTTATGATAATAATCATAGCGCTAAATCCAACTGGTTTCAGTTGCTCATATTGTTACCCCTGGCTATTGGCCTGTTCATTCTCTGATTCAAGCTCTACTCTCTGGGAATAATACCAGTACAGGTCCAAGCTACAGCTATACACCACTCAGGACTGACATTCATATTTTGCAATCCCTGTCCTTTTCATGAACAGTCCCATAAGTTATACATATGTCTTTGTCGTAACAAATTTTCCCCATTTTTGCTGTCTTCTTCAGATTTGGGATGCACGGGCCAATGACGGTGTTGTTAGGAGCATCAAAGGACCTCATATTTGCGGTGACAGTTTAGACATAAGGGTACGTGCTCAACTTCAGTCACAACAAGTCCTAATAAGGGAAAACAGATATCAGAAACCACTCACCTACAGTATATTTTCTCTAATCCTGTTACCAGGTGTATGATAACAGAAGTCCCAGGACGTTATTGTTAATTCGACAACATGAACAATAAAGTTGAATCAGTGATCTTTTCGTATTAATCCAGGCCTGGGATTAGGAGATCTTGTGATCTTTTTAATAATCCCTTCTGTTTGACATGACTACCAATATGTCCAAACTACCATATAGAAGACCTTTTTCCACTACAACAGAATTAGTATTGGGGCTGACGGGCAGTTTTTTTTACTGGAGTGAACATAGGACAATTATCTTCTTGCAGGGCTACAGAATCCTGACTGGTTCCTGGGTAGCTAACCACGCTCTGCAGCTGTGGGACTACACCGAGGGGAAGCTACTCAAGGACATCCCATTCCCACATGGTGGTGCTGGCGAGTTTCTCTATACAGCTCAGTTCCTGAATGATATCTGTGTTATTGCTGGAGGAAGCGGGACCAACAGTGTACAGGTGATCAGCTCTGATACCAACGAGGTAAGATTTAAGTCTCCTAATCTCTAGGGTGGAGAGTTTGTATGTGGACAGTGATATAAATAATTATAAAGTGAGGAGGATTAGTTTTGTATGTCACAAACAAAAACAAAAAATATATACACTCAGTTAGTCACTGGCATAAACTGAAAAACTTGCTGCTGGTGATAAATTGTACACTTGAAATTGCTGAATTTTTTTACAACCATCTCTAATTCCAGTGCCTCGGTACGATCGAAATGGGCAACAAACCAGTCCAGGCCCTCGATACAACTCTCGGCGGAGCAAGGATAGCAGTCGGATCAGGTGATTCCATCGTCAAACTTGTTAGCCTTGCATGAGAGGTCATCTTACCTAAGGATTGTGTTCATTCCGTCCAAAACTGCCACAAAACAGTGCTGTTCTTTATGTGGTTGTATCAACTTAGTATTCATTGTTTTGGCATACTCATGGAGGTTTCTTATATTTTTGAATATTCTTCATTTGTCCTAATGTCCTAATTTTGATAAGTTTGTATACATTTTATAACTAAATACATTTGTACGATCAAAAATGTATGAGCACCTTGTATAGTTGTGATACAAGGTAGTCGCGTTGAATTGTGCAGCATCATTTATTCCGTCCAGAACTGACAAGAAAGCGTTTGTTGTTGGTCAAAATGAACAACTGTCTATAGTAGAACCTCTCTGAACTAGACACCCTCTCTGCACACACTTTTCTTAAATTATCTTGAAATAAGTCAATCTGAAAAGTTGTTTCATTAACTTGGTTCTTCATCAGCGTAACAGGTTTTTTAGGCCCACCCCAACAGCGGCAACAAAAGTCGGATAGTGTGTAGTGTTTAGATATTCCACTCAGCTTCGTTATTTGTTAGGTTTAGTTTAGTGGTCATCAACCATTACTGCCATTTTATAAGATTCACTTTAAGATGAGTTGTTAGTGTGTAGTTTTCGAGATTTTCCTTCAGAGTAGTGTTGATAGCAATGAATGAAATAGCACATAAAATATGTTCTATATTTTATCACTTGTTTGAAGATTTTGTGTGGAGTGTCTCTTTGTTCTCAGTTCATAAAATGAACTATCATGTAGATGTTTTGCTAATCTGTTACTTGAAAAATTTCATTCATCTGTCCAATCTCGGAGGGAATCATTCCTTTGATAATTTTGTACAGATATCATTATCGGTACGCACTTGAGTACACATGAATTGCAAGCATTTTTCCCCCAGTCACTTGGTTGTGTAGCCCCTGCGACAAAATTGGATAAAACACAAAGTTCATGCATGTGAATAAAGGACAGAGTTTTTTCTGAGTGCTGCAACTTCATACTATCAAATACAATTAATTTAAAACAGGCCACATAAGCATGGGGCTGAGAGGGCTGAACCAACATCGGGCAAAGGCATACAGCGAAATGACTGGATACTGTTTAAGCAAAAGGAGCTCTCCTCTCGTAGATGTGTTTGTATCAACATGTTATGGTTGCCCAAAAAAATTTTGTACCGTTTCCTAACGAAATAAATTTTGTTATTGAAATGATATATTTGTCTTTTAACATGATGTCTTTATGGTCTTTTAAGATGTGACCAGTTAGGTTAAAGAGTCCCCTGTGTTTAGTGCACCAAGGGAGCAAATCAAAATTATTTTGAAGTCCAAAGTATGAAATCTGCTAGGCTCATTCAAGGCTTGGCTTTGACCGATACAAAATTTAACTGGATGATAAAGTTGTGCTCCATCAGTCCTTTGTCTCAGAGTGTGGAAAGACGAGTAGTCTTCAAAGTAGTCTTCTACATATTGTCCTGTCACAACTAGACCTAGATGAAACACCAACTCCTCCAATCCGAAATAAAGCTCTCAATTCATTGGTTCTGTAACCCCCAGTCCTCAATGAGTCGCTGGTCTTGTCACATCCTTGCAGACCTAGATGAAATGCTAATGCAACCAATCAGAGATGAGGTTCTTCATTGGTCCTGTCACATCCTTGCAGTCCTAGATGAAATGCTAATGAACCAATCCGAGATGAGGTTCTTCATTGGTCCTGTCACATCCTTGCAGTCCTAGATGAAATGCTAATGCAACCAATCCGGGATGAGGTTGTTCCTTGGTCCTGTCACATCCTTCCAGTCCTAGATGAAATGCTAATGCAACCAATCCGAGATGAGGTTCTTCCTTGGTCCCGTCACATCCTTCCAGTCCTTGATGAAATGCAAATGCAACCAATCCGAGATGAGGTTCTTCCTAGGTCCTGTCACATCCTTGCAGTCCTAGATGAAATGCTAATGCAACCAATCAGAGATGAGGTTCTTCCTTGGTCCTGTCACATCCTTGCAGTCCTAGATGAAATGCTAATGCAACCAATCAGAGATGAGGTTCTTCCTTGGTCCTGTCACATCCTTGCAGTCCTAGATGAAATGCAAATGCAACCAATCAGAGATGAGGTTCTTCCTTGGTCCTGTCACATCCTTGCAGTCCTAGATGAAATGCTAATGCAACCAATCAGAGATGAGGTTCTTCCTTGGTCCTGTCACATCCTTGCAGTCCTAGATGAAATGCTAATGCAACCAATCAGAGATGAGGTTCTTCCTTGGTCCTGTCACATCCTTGCAGTCCTAGATGAAATGCTAATGCAACCAATCAGAGATGAGGTTCTTCCTTGGTCCTGTCACATCCTTGCAGTCCTAGATGAAATGCTAATGCAACCAATCAGAGATGAGGTTCTTCCTTGGTCCTGTCACATCCTTGCAGTCCTAGATGAAATGCTAATGCAACCAATCAGAGATGAGGTTCTTCCTTGGTCCTGTCACATCCTTGCAGTCCTAGATGAAATGCTAATGCAACCAATCAGAGATGAGGTTCTTCCTTGGTCCTGTCACATCCTTGCAGTCCTAGATGAAATGCTAATGCAACCAATCAGAGATGAGGTTCTTCCTTGGTCCTGTCACATCCTTGCAGTCCTAGATGAAATGCTAATGCAACCAATCAGAGATGAGGTTCTTCCTTGGTCCTGTCACATCCTTGCAGTCCTGGATGAAATGCTAATGCAACCAATCAGAGATGAGGTTCTTCCTTGGTCCCGTCACATCCTTGCAGTCCTAGATGAAATGCAAATGCAACCAATCCGAGATGAGGTTCTTCCTTGGTCCTGTCACATCAGTCCTAGATTAAACATGCTGACATTCAAGAACTAAGTGAGAATACTACATCCCGACGAGCATCCATCCCAAAATAAATCATGGTCACCTCAAGTCTTAGATGATGCACTGTCACAACCTGCCCAGGATAAGGTACGCCCTTCATCTGATCGATCCCAAAATGAAACACTGGCACATCCAGTCCTAGACGAGAAACTTCTTGACCAAGCCCTGTCACATCCATATCAAAATGAAACACTGGCACATCCAGTCCTAGACAAAAAAACTGTTTCATCGAGCCTTACCGTCATATCCAAACCTAGACGAGAATCTTCATCATCAAGCCCTGTCACATCCATCCCAAAATGAAACACTGTCACATCCAGTTCTATAGACGAGAAACTGCTTCATCGAGCCTTACCGTCACATCCAAACCTAGACGAGAAACTTCATCATCAAGCCCTGTCTCATCCAGTCCTAGACGAGAAACTGCTTCATCAAGCCTTACCGTCACATCCAAACCTAGACGAGAAACTTCATGATCAAGCCCTGTCACATCGATTCCAAAATGAAACACTGGCACATCCATTCCTAGACGAGAAACGTCTTCATCAAGCCTTGTCACTTCCTCACAAAAATGAAACACTGTCACATCCAGTCCTAGGAGAGAAACTGTTTCATCGAGCCCAGTCACATCCATCCCAAAATGAAACACTGGCACATCCAGTCCTAGACGAGAAACTTCTTCAACAAGCCTTGTCACTTCCTCCCAAAAATGAAACACTGTCACATCCAGTCCTAGATGAGAAACTGCTTCATCAAGTCAACTCACATCAATCCTACAATGAAACACTATCACATCCAGTCCTAGACCAGAAACTTCTTCATCAAGCCCAGTCACATCCATCCCAAAACGAAACACTTGCACATCAAGTCCTAGTCGAGAAACTTCCTCATCAAGCCCTGTCACATCCATCCCCAAATGAACACTGTCACATCCAGTCCTAGACCAGAAACTTCTTCATCGAGCCCTAGCACATTCAGTACTAGACGAGAAACTGCTTCCTCAGGCTATGTCACATCCATCCAAAATTGGAACACTGTCAGATCCAGTCATAGACGAGAAACACTGACACATCCAGTCCTAAACGAAAACTTCATCATCAACCTCTGTCACATACATCCCAAAATGAAACACTGCCACATTCAGTCTCAAACGAAAACTTCATCATCAAGCCCTGTCACATCCATCCCAAAATTGAACACCGTCAGATCCAGTCCAAGACGAAAAACTTCTTCATCGAGCCAAGTCACATCCATCCTACAGTGAAACACTAATACATCCAGTCCTAGACGAGAAACTTTTTCATCAAGCCTTGTCACATCCATCCCAAAATGAAACACTGTCATATGCAGTCCAAGACTACAAACTGCTTCATTAGGCCCTGTCATATCCATCCCAAAATGAACACTGTCATATCCAGTCCTAGACGAGAAACTTCTCATGGAACACTGTCAGATCCAGTCATAGACGAGAAACTTCTTCATTAAGCCCTGTCACATCCATTCCAAAATGAAACACTGGCACATCCAGTCCTAGACAAGAAACTGCTTCATCAAGCCCTCTCACATCCATCCAAAAATGGAACACTGTCCGATCCAGTCATAGACGAGAAACTTCTTCATCAAGCCCTGTCACATCCATCCCAAAACGAAACACTTGCACATCTAGTGCTAGACGAGAAACTTCTTCATCAAGCCCTGTAACATCCAGTCCTAGACGAGAAACTGCTTCATCAAGCCCAGTCACATCCATCACAAAATAAAACACTGGCACATCCAGTCCTAGACTAGAAACTGCTTCAACAGGCCCCGTCACATCCATCCCAAAATGAAACATTGTCAGATCTATTCATAGACGAGAATCTTCTTCATCAAGCCCTATCACATCCATCCCAAATGAAACACTTGCACATCCAGTCCTAGACGAGAAACTTCTTCATCAAGCCCTGTCACATTTATCCCAAAATGAAACACTGTCATATGCAGTCCAAGACTAGAAACTGCTTCATCAGGCCCTGTCATATCCATCCCAAAATGAAACACTGGCATATCCAGTCCAAGACGAGAAACTTCTTCATCAAGCCCTGTCACATTCATCCCAAAATGAAATACTGGCACATCCAGTCCTAGACGAGAAACTTCTTCATCAAGCCTTGTCACATCCATCCCAAAATGAAACACTGTCACATCCAGTCCTAGATGAGAAACTGCTTCATCGAGCCTGACCGTAACATCCAAACCTAGACGAGAAACTTCATCATCAAGCCCAGTCACATCCATCCCAAAATGAAACACTGGCACATCCAGTCCTAGACGAGAAACTGTTTCATCGCGCCTTACCGTCGCATCCAAACCTAGACGAGAAACTTCATCATCAAGCCCTGTCTCATCCAGTCCCAGACAAGAAACTGCTTCATCAAGCCCTGTCATATCCATCCCCAAATGAACATTGTCATATCCAGTCCTAGACGAGAAACTTCTCCATCGAGCCCTGGCACATTCAGTCCTAGACGAGAAACTTCTTCATCAAGCTCTGTCACATTCATCCCAAAATGAAACACTGGCATATGCAGTCCTAGACTAGAAACTGCTTCATCAGGCCCTATCATATCCATCCCCAAATGAACACTGTCATATCCAGTCCTAGACGAGAAACTTCTTCATCGAGCCCTGGCACATCTAGTACTAGACGAGAAACTGCTTCATCGAGCCCTCTCACATCCATCCCAAAATGAAACACTGTCAGATCCAGTCTTAGACGAGAAACTTCTTCATCAAGCCCAGTCACATCCATCCCAAAATGAAACACTGTCAGATCCAGTCTTAGACGAGAAACTTCTTCATCAAGCCCAGTCACATCCATCCCAAAATGAAACACTGTCACATCCAGTCCTAGAAGAGAAACTGTTTCATCGAGCCTTACCGTAACATTCAAACCTAGACGAGAAACTTCATCATCAAGCCCAGTCACATCCATTCCAAAATGAAACACTGGCACATCCAGTCCTCGACGAGAAACTTCTTCATCAAGCCTTGTCACATCCATCCGAAAATGAAACACTGGCACATCCAGTCCTAGACGAGAAACTGCTTCATCGAGCCTGACCGTAACATCCAAACCTAGACGAGAAACTTCATCATCAAGCCCAGTTACATCGATTCCAAAATGAAACACTGGCACATCCAATCCTAGACGAGAAACTTCTTCATCAAGCGTTGTCACTTCCATCACAAAATGAAACACTGTCACATCTAGTCCTAGAAGAGAAACTGTTTCATCGAGCCCAGTCACATCAATCCAAAATGAAACACTGGCACATCCAGTCCTAGACGAGAAACTGCTTCATCAAGCCCTGTCACATCCATCCCAAAATGAAACACTGTCATATGCAGTCCTAGACGAGAAACTGCATATCCAGTCCTAGAATTCACGTATACTTCTACATCTAGTCCTCGATAAAATACTGCCACGCCCAGACCAAGATGAAACACAGCCACATCCGGTCCTACATTATAAACTGTCCAGATGGGACACCATCACAACCACACCGATTATTAGATATACCATTACTTCAATCTCTGGCAGAGTGATAACAAAGCCTCCTTTGTCACGTTCTCTCGACCCTACGCGGACGTATCTCCTCTGTGAAAAGTTTTGACCGATTTACACCTGTTCTGGAAATTGTGTTTCCTTGAAGAATCACACTCTGGTTGCGACTTTTAACGATATTGTGGCAGTTTTGATGAACAGCATTTTAAAGCTGACATGGCTTTGCTTTCCTTAAAAAGAAGCAGTCTGAGAGTGGGTTTGATTGTTACATCTTGTCCAATACTGGTGCTTGTCTTCATCGCCGGACGAGGAGACCACAGTAGAGAAGTTTAACGGGTTGTGACCGTCCTTTTAAATTAGTAACTGAGTCCCAAGCCCGGGTCCCAAGGAAATGCTCGTCGACCTAAACGTGAACCTACAAGAATCTCGCACAGAGTCACCATGACCACATTCCGACTCGAAAAAGAACTGCCGCTTGAGCCTCCTTATGAGCATGCGGGGCACGAATGTCGACAAACTGCTGGAAAAATAGAGCAACTCGTTGGATTCAGATGTAATTTATTCGTCGGTAATCGGAATAAAACGGAAGTTAGTTGTAAAACGGAACAAGATTAGTGACGTAGACAAATGGGCTTGAGCCAGCATTTCGAATTCATTAGTGCTTGCAGCTCGACGCCGCCGACGAGTGGTGTAGTTTCATGCCGGGATGGAACAAAATGAACGCAAGGTGTTCGGCTATGGGCTACCAGGACCCCTCAGAAATGACATTTGCTGTCATGTTGGCCAGGTACATTATTCTTAAAAAAGACAGTGTTTAATTGCACGTACTGAGAACGATTTTGTGGTGGTCTTAGGAGACAAAGTCACAACCAGAAGGACAGGATGTGATCACTTACATGGACGCAACTGAGTTTTCGTAGTTTTGTGTCGGCCCTTTGCCGTCTAACGTCTTCACTGCTATTCAGTGACAGGTAATTGGCTGTTTTCTTTCAGCAGCAGCATAAGGATCAGATGGCAAGTGCTTGCGACAACCGTCACCAATATAAAATAAAGCTGTGCAAGCTCCAGTCAAAAGTACTAACGCTAGATCAAGTGAGACCATTCAGATCCCGCTAGGGATTCAGGAACTGCTAAATCAACTAAAAATAGATTCCACCTGGGCGTTATGTCCTTCACGGACGGAATTAGCTTTCCGTGACGTACATGGTACCGTCTGCTCGCCCCGCTCCACGATGCTAACTCACTGGCCATGCACTTCTCCAGCTGATCCAAATCCCCATCGATTTCTCCGCCAGCAGGTTGCTGCTGACGTCACTAGCAGAAGATATTTGCCTTCAATTGAAAGGAGCAGCAGATCTGCTTTGACAATACACGTTTGACCGATTATCAGTTTGTGACGTCTTGTTACAATTTCTGTTGCCATAGTATTGAGCGCGTGGGCGGGAATCTATCAATGGGTTCTGACTTCGGGAGGTAAACAACCAGAACAGATAGCCTCCTGATTGGTTATTTCACGTTCTACGCTCAACTCCCCCGAGGGCAGAAGATGAGGATGGAAGGATTGCGTGGGCTCGTCAAGGAAGATGCCATACCAGTCAAGTAGTTGAAGTTATTTATAGGTTGGAAGCTGGGTGAATTTTTTAGGGACAAGTTGATTCTATTTTACGAGATCGATAGTTGCTGGTTTGAGGGAGAATGGCAAGGAAATGATGCCTCGGCAAGCAAGTAAATACCAGAAGATGGAAGCTAATCTTAGGTGACTCGTATAATATCTCAATCATATACATGCCAAATTAAACTGAGAAATACGATATCAAAGCAATCTGAATTAAATTCAACTGCCGTGTGTTTGCCGTATTACGAAAACACCATTTGAAACGTTTTCTCCTGAACTTCACAAGACACCGTTTGCTGCAGTAAGTTTGCCTTTTCACTGCAAAAAAGCTTTAAAGAAACCCTTAAAAGTAACTCACGTCTTGCGCAAACGTCATCACCGTAGCCTATATGTACATGTATCTCTTTGCAACTTGGCTCACACGGGGCAAAAAGAATAGTTAATCGTCGGCTAGCTATTTCAAGAAGAATTGCCTTGGAAACTAACATCACCATGGCTAACTGCTATAGTTACGAAACCTAGACGTCATCGTTGGCCTTAAATACAATATTCCATTATAGAGAATTGGAGATAATATTGTTTCTAAAGGGTATAATCTTATAATTTTGTGAGATTTCCTCGTGCTCGTGATGTGAAATCCATCTTTGGAATCGAATTTGTCATAACAAACGTACACCCTCAGGCTGACGTCCTGAATGCCGGTCATTCCCAAATCTATATATCCTTGATTTGTTTAGAGTAGGTTACTTATACGCAAATTGATATTTCCTCGACTGGTGTCAACGCGCGATGCATTAGTGTTTTATTCAAAACGTAAAATGCCCAAAGCCTGGATCATATCGCACGTAATCATGCCAGTCATGACGTCACCGAGCCAGGCCCACAGCAGAATTTTAAGCCTGTTCTTTTCCCGCATGATAGCGGATATGCAGTTATTAAAACATAATACCACGGAGCTTAACAGGGCAAAATATATCACGATTAACCACAAAGATGCTATATTGTGGTAACTATCATCCAAGCATTAAAGTTCTACTTCTTGCGCTGTACGTCTCAGCGGAAGTACGCCGTGGTATCTTCATCGCATAGTCGAATTGGCGAGTTTCGCGAGGGGGTTGTCTCACCCGAACATCTTGACCCTCAAGCTTTCAATCCACTATGGCGACCCGGGCTCCGACACCACGTATGAGGGGAGGTAATGGACGGAGTACCTTTGATGGTTCAGAATGCACTCGAAGAACTGAACAACTCGCTGTTCAAGGATCATTGCTTCACCGGTAACATGCTGTGTTGATTCAATCACAGCAACCTCAAACTGAATTCGTAAGGGAATGTCCCTTGTTACTTTTATGATATATGCATATCCCCATAACATAAGTCATTCTCGCTGGAGTTCACACCGGTCTCGTTAATTCATTAATCACAGTTCAGTATGATTTCCCAAAATCTTCCCAAATTGCCCTACAAACAGGAGCCAATAGATCCGAGGTCGCTAATAAACACCTCGACCCTCAATGTTAAGCGCGTCTAGTATGGGCGGAGGTAACGGAGGCAGTTGCCGCTGAAGTTCAGTATGCTAATAAAGGACTGCCACCTTTCTAATCTGAGACCCAATGAAACCACTCCCCATCTACTAGTACTCTACTAACTGTGCCATGTGCTGAACATGATAAGCATTAACGATTTTCTTCATTAACTGCAGGCCTATAGATTGGCGTAGGATAGGCAGGTCTCCAAACAACGTGGATAATCGACAGCTTTTAATGTGCAGCTGTGCTAATTTAATGATAAACGCTAAAACGAGCCGGAAGTCCCCTCTAAATCACGCCGTGTGATCGATTCAATAGTGAGCTTTCGCAACCGCCCGTTTTGGCCAGTGACTCTACGTATGTGAAGAGACACTAGGTGGATCCTCGCTGAAACGTAGTTGTTGGCCAAACCGGGTGCTTGCGAAAGCTGCCACCACAACCGTCCGGTAACACTTTGATTGGACAACATGACTGGAATTCTCACCAAATGATTTTGGTTCAAAGGCAAAGCTGTCTCTGAAATACTGCTATAAGCTTGACCGAGTCGCTGGTTTCCTCCTACAACTAAAGCAGAAATCATTCAAATACTGTGAATGTCTCATAATTATAAAAGGGAAGGTTAGACCAAGCGCGACCAGGCAAGTACGATCCCGTTGTAGATAAGTAGAAAATATCTCCCATCGGAAAACGTGTTCGGCCCTTTATATTCTGACGGATTATAGAATTTGGTTCTAAAGAGGCCATGACTGTCGATACCTCAGAGATTAAAAGCGCATCTTTCGTTTCTACGACATCTGCAAATCCCCCCCCCCCCCCCCCACACCCGACATTAGCTCTAAGGGTGAATCCACAATTATACAATGTACAAGCCTCCTTTCATTCATGCTTCAATCGCAAGTGGATTGCCAACGATATTCGTGACGTCATCAACGGAACCGGTCGATAATGAATGGACGGCAAGCCTCAGGTCTAATAAATGGGATCATTCGAGATACAGCGAAATGTAAATGGCACCCATGCATTATCAACAGTTTGCTCTCAGGAACGAGGTTGATGGAAATTGGTGAATGAAAATAGTTATCATAAATAAATGCATCTGGGTCGTTTATCTTATTCCTACATATGATATTTGTCATAAATTATACATTATATTAGCCGGTGGCCAATAGCAGAGCCATCGTCTGTGACACCATTATCAGTGAGGCCGAATTACCGAGGATCAATAGTATGACACTACGCGTACCGGTATTCGGAAAATCACACTAAAGCCGATTGAATTAGCTGGATGATATGGAATTTGACATCTGTCCACCGAAAATCATAGATCGATATTTACGTTTTTCGATATTGAGCATTTTCTGGTTTGTGCCTCCGCGTCTTCTGCTTTGGCTTTGAAAATAGTGCTTTGTTATGATGGCGAATTGATATCCGATAGTGAAGCCCGTACTATATAAACGGCAGGCGCCCACTATCAGCTGGATATTCGCATGCTTGCATTGAAAGAAGCACAACTGGCTAAACACACATTCACAAGAGAGATTTTATATTTTTATACTATAATTTTCTAGTTTTGTACCGGAGGAGAAACGGATTCTTTATTCGGACGAACATCTAAAGGTGAGTCCGGTGCTTATTTATCTTTTCTATCACCATTTCATTCATTCCTGTCATATTTCTTACAATTGTTCTTCAAAGATGTCTTGGAAATCTTTACCATATGGTTACAGTTTGGATGTATAAACCCTGTCAAATTTTACCTTCAAATTTTATCATCAATCAATGAATAGTCTCCTTCAAAACAAGCAACATTATCACTAACTGAAAGAATATCTTTAACTGTATATGTTAGGAGAACTGTTACATTCTACATAAGTGCATAAGCGAACCGTTCATTCATTCTCAATTCGATGTTTATGTTAATTATTGATCGAACAGCGTATTATTAACTGAAAAAGGCGCAACTTGGCTGTAGTACCGCAACCAGGTAGTTTCTAACCAATCTACAAATCTCCTTGGATCCAACCTAACATTATCATTTCCGGGCTGGGGTATTTTAAATACTGTTTTTTTTAATCAATTAAGTGTACAAGTTTCTGTCTTGGGAAACGTAATAATTAATGAAATATGTTACAGGTACGGTATGGTACTAAAGCCAGATTGGCACTGTTTTACAAGCAATTATCGTTCTATTTATTTATTAAAGTTACCATATATGAAAGACGCTCTTACGCGCTTTCCTCGTCATTATCTTCAGTTAGCTAAGAAGGTGACTTTATCGAGATATCTCCCATTTTAGCCTTCACTACTGACCAGCGATAAAATCATTGAAGTCAAAATATCGTTAAGTTCGGTTGTGGTACCTTGACATTTATCAATGTGAATGCTACTGCAGATTTATGTTACACATTTATAGGTATTTGTTAATAGCGCTTTTCTAATCACAATCAGAGAGCTTTGGCGTCCCGAAGGTAAGGAGCAGCAACACTTAACCTTGCAATCGAACCGTGGAAAGAGCAAAGTGATTCGGAAGGGATTCGAACGGACGACCTCTATTTCGGAAGCACTACGCCACCATCATTCTCGTTTACGAAAATAACGTTCTTTGTTTCACCATATGCTCGCTAATGCTAGTGCAGTACATCATTGGTATTGACCAGTCATTGATTCTGGTCAGCTGATTGGTTATGAAATCTCTGCAAGTTCCAGACTGAAGCAGAAATAACTCGATTTGATTGCCCGCCGTAAACAAACCTGTTGCAAGGATGGTAAATGGCAATAGTTATGTTCGGCGATGTATAAATATGCATACTAAGATGAAGGCAGCTACCTTGTAGCTACCATTGACGAAGGTACCAGCGCAGTACCGTTAACAGCGTCATTGATTAGAACGTTTATTTCTTCAGTTGAAGAAAACAAAATGTAACCGCTATACAGCGGTTCTTGTTTTCCTTAAATACGGTGAGATTGTGACAATTGGTACGAGGCGATCTTGGGAAGGAATACGAATTGCGCCAGATGGTGCTGTGTCAGCAATCAACCCACTCCCTCGAATTGAGATTAGAACCTGTTACACCGCCGATAAAGGTCGTTGAATAATTCAGAACACAATATCGGAATATCATACTTGGCTGTTATATTAAGACGAGTTTTCCTGACCTGTACATGAGCCGTTGATTGTCAGAGTAAATCTGTTGTAGATTCATAAATAGTCGAATAATTTCGGTGTAACAAGTAGCTCATTTCTTCCTCAAGTATATATCTATGAAATGTACAACTGGGTTTTGGCAATCAAAATACCAATCTTGAAGCAAGTTGAGGCGAAATCTGTCGTGGAGAAGTCGATGTTTGACAAGAACTGTATCCATCATTTAGTAGTTAAGAATCCTATTCCGTATAGCACTTTAAAATATTTGTCTCAGTCTGTGGTTGTAATTCTAGTCTATGGTGGGCGTAAATCAATAGTTATCGTACATTCAGCTGCCGACCATTTTCCATGTTTAATGACTGAGAGGGTACATCACCTTTCTGGTATCATGGCTCACAAGGTTCGGGGTCTGTCTTCGCCCCCGCACTCCAATATCCCGCAACAGGTCATACTTGTGGGGGACTACATGTATACTGATGACAATATGTTATAACTTGTGGTAAAGAGCCCTTAACTTGCGATATCAAAGCCACCAGCAGCTGTGCGGTGCACTCCTCGTTCACCGGAAGTCCTTTCCACAGCTGGTGTCGCCTACGCGGCACGAATCCGGCCTTCAGACCCTTATCTGATGAGGGATCTCATTGTTAGGGCCTTAAATCATGATGACACTATACAGCAGCTGAGTGTACGTAGGCGGGTTGATTATGTTGCCATCCCCTTCCCAAACAGAATGACAATCCTTTTAGAGGGGAACAGGTGAGCTGCCTGCCTAGTGGGCCATATTCAAGCTTACAGAAAACCACGCAGAGTTACCCTGTCAATGCCTGTCCCTGACAAAATGTATCAGACAGTCCTGAATTTGGGTTGGACTTATCTCGACCATCAATCAGAAGATAGCCCAATTATCTTTTTTCCCTTGATGTCAACACTGATTACGATGTAAAGCCGCGAGGGACATCGGCACTGCAACCCAATTAGGCTGCTCAATGTTGTTAAGTGGGTGTGATTGGTGATCTCTTGAACTGCGTAGGATTTTTATTCCTCAGTTTTGACATTTCGCTAATTCATTCGTTGTTACACCATTGGGTAAATCATTTATGACTCCATTAATGTTTTATGGCCTTTTTGCAGGGATGATTCTTGCCTATGCTTTTGTTCTGTATTAGTTATATACTGACAATAAACTGATTCTGCTATAATAACGTTAGATACAGGCAGAGTGACTGTTTAAGCAGAATGATGACAAAGATGATATGCCGGATTGGAAAGGATTTCGTACACTACACATGTTCAGTAGGCAGCTGCCGGTGATGAATTCGTTGAGAAAATCATTAATGGACCACCGGGTCACTGCGTGGGAACGTACATGTATCCAATCATTTAAGGATATTCTTCATCGGTTACCAACATCAGTGCCCTGTAACCATATACCCCAACGATCGATTAGACTGTTGCTGGCAAGGATGTGGCTTATGTACAGGGCAGTCCATATTGATGTTATTGAACAGCTGTCGCATCAACATATGTTTGAGTAATAATACCACAAAGGCTTGTCCCATTCAGATGAATATTGATCTCGGTCAAAGTAAGCTGAATTAACTTTGGTCATGATTTTTTTATGAGGTTCATTCATTTCATATTTTTCATTCGGATCTGCCCACGCATCTGTTGATGTTGATTGTTTTCGTTCATGACACCAAATCATCTCAGAACATGTTCCAGCCATTTCATGAATCAACTTGACAATGACAATGGGATGGATAATAGCAAAATGTAAAAGTTCATGTAATAAATAAATCTACGCGTCTTTTCTAGGGCAACGTGATCAACGGATGGTTGTTTAAACTAACTGAGCTTTTGGTGCATTAATTGAGTCTTGGTGTTATTTAGAGTTGATAAGTTAGACGACCTTATTTTTAGTGAAATATTGATCAACACGAGTACGATAGTACAAGTTTACGGATGCCTACGTTATGTCGGTGCACAATGCAGGATAAAGCATACGTTTCCACTTTTATTCAAATCATCACGCATTTCCTGATATGTAATATCAAAATCAATGCACATTGGCACAGTGACTTGTAACCTTTCCAACTGTTTCATGGACTTCATATTCAATTGTTTCATAAACAACTGTCACAATAAGAATTATATATAAGCCATGTGAGAATCGACCAATCGAAGTCCACAACGACCCGGACCTAATGTTATGCAAAATCCGGTCAGAGAACCTGACCAAATTTGATTGGATTGTCCGCCATATGATATGATATGATATATATCCTTACCAAGGTACAATGATAGTGGCGTGTCTGATAATTAATAACATTAGGTACAATGGTTTTCAAAGAACTTTCCCCAATGTTCACGAAGGAGCTTAATTGGCCATTGTTTTTATTCCACTTATTTATCAATAGTGCCAAAGGTTTATCACTAAGACCATGCTTGACCTCAGGTAGTGAGCTGGAATTCCCAACGATTGAGTACATGTACATTTGTTATAAGCATTTTAAAAAAAATATTGTATTAAGAGCTGAGCGTCAACGCTTGAGATGAGTGACGAATGAACTCATTGTCAATATATACTGACGAATTTCATGTGGCTGGCCACATATCTATGGTAATGCGATGTACTTGCATTCACATCTCACACATGGGTAACTGACTGTAATTTTAACATTAATTGCCAATGAATAACCAATGCGACAGCAGCAGGCTGTCGTCTGCGACCCTGCGTTTGTTGTTTGGGCCGATCATGCAGTCAACAAACAGCTGATGCGCATTATGCATACGGCATCGAACTCAAGTTGTCGCTGAAATATTGGGCCAATTCAGACATGGAATATGGTGAGTAGGAAATTTTAAGGTGAAATAAAGTTGAATCGAACAGAAAATTTACCACAGTCTGATAGGGATACAAGTCTGGTAAACAATAATATTATGATGCAGTTCAGTAGACGTTGGTTTCAAGTGAAATGCATCCTGTCACTGTTTTCAAACAAGCTTACAGTATTCGACAATACCGTTTCTGTGTTCGAACTGTGATACATCTTTAAATGATTATATATTTGTCAGCAAAAAATGCTGTGTACTCGTCACACAACCCTGATGAAATGAATCCGTCTACAGCCAAGCAGACATAATATCTATAGATATTTATGCTAGAAATGGCTTTTCACAGCTGGGTTGTCCAGATGTTTCAATATATCATTTACTATATTTATGGACAATTCACCTGCCAATTTCTGCATGTTTTGGAAATTTTTAGAATATTTTTCCCAGCCAACAGGTCGATATGAAACCTTGACCCATGTCACCCATGTGCTTAATAACAACAATAGAAAGTCCACCATACAGAAAAATCGACAAGGTAAAAATAATAAGAAAAGGGAGATGTTTGTACATGATATCTATTCATTAACAATAGATTGTTAATATCATTGCTAAAATTAACAATGTCATTGTTTTCATTGAGAGGAAAAATCCCATTATCATGATTATGTCAAGACAATGTCAGATTATGTGTAATTTGTGTTGCAATCAGGAAAACGGTGACAAAGTCAAGTGTAAAGCTTAAAGTAATTTGGTGACAATTGGGCTCTTCGGTTAGTTGATCGTATGCCAATTCTACAAACTCAAGCCGAGTTGCACATTGTATCTTACGTCATACACTGAGGTCGCCGACAAAACGTGATGATACTAAATGATATCTCTATTTATCCTGAGGTACCGATGCCAGTTCGGGTTTCCCAGGTCTACACTCATATTAGTGTAATGCAGCCAATGCTAGTTAAAATGATAGCAAGAATTAATAAAGACTTGTCTTTATTCATTCTTGATGATAGGTTTCTTATTGCGTTAATCGTTGATGACGTGGATCGACAGTCGACCTGCATCAGTCACCATTTCCATGACAGAAAGGACGGTTTCGGACCCTTGTGAAACCACATAAACGACTGTACAACACTTGGAAACACCCCAAACTAAGCAAATCCCATCTCACTGATTTATTCTTGTAAGATACTAGTTACTGTTCTCTCTGTTTAGTCAACATATCCTTCATTAGCAAGATATTTGTTGAGCCGACTGGTTTACGAGACATCGGTGGAGCGGTCATGGTAAGGTACTTAAAGTGATAGAGCTTAGCGAGTAGTTTATTCGACGCTGCTGGTACGAAGTATTGGTATCAAATACCGCTGTAAAAAAACTAACCATGGCGTTCTTAACTTTAGGAACGCAACCGCCGTAACCAGCCATGTCTCTCGGCGGGAAAGTTCGAGTTATTAGGTAGAAGCGAATATGACGTTACATATTTTTTTAGAAGCATTACACTTCTTCCGTAGGTCCTGCTAATAAAAATATAAGGTCATCATAATGATTCTTACCATATAACACCAGACAGAACATGCTTCATTTAACGGCATACGCTCACGTATATCCTTACGCTGCTCCCCTACTTTGAGGAAGAAAGGTGATAACCTAATTTGTATTGTAGAGTACACCAGAGCGGCCGCCCCCAGCAGAAGGAGCGGCATCCTTACTCACTCACTGATTTGACGTGACAGTCAAAGTCATCTATTCCTAGCGATACGCACGCTCCGTGAACAATCGTGATTCCCAGCGCTTTATCACTAGTCACACATAACCATGGCAACAAGGTGTTTAAATTCTGCTAGACTACCAAGGGAAAATATATGGTTATATGTCGTGAGGACCACGCCATCTTCCGCCCTGTCTTCCGAATGGTTGGAGAAAGATAGAGGTAATCTTGTTTACGAGTTCAGGATGTTGGCTGTCATTGTTGGGCGACAGTACCGCAACCCTTGGCCCCGGTGGCAAGCATGGGTTCGCTTATTAATGATTCCCACGAGTAATTAGGGCGCAAGCAAGTCAGCCATGAAGAAAATCTCTATAAGGGACACATATTTATTTGGGACAAGAAGTGGAGAGGATGGGTGATGAGGTCAGCCCAACAATCAACAGCATCATCAAAATATTGCACTTAAAACTGCCCCGTTTTCATATGCATTATGACTGACCAGGTATACTATTGTCTTAATACCCAGGACGATCTGTATATTTGGGGTTATTCCAACCAATATCCACTTTAGTCTCAAGTTAATCTGGGCGATTAATTCAACACACCTCAACCAAGAAGCTCGCCGCACCCATGCGTCGACGATCAATCACATTGTATTAAATATCGACAGAGAGCTGAAAAAACCCCATCAATATAGACTGTTGCTTCCTCTCCATCAACATATTCAGACTCCGTAGTGAGTGGCATGTTTGTGTTACTCAGCTCCAGTTGTTTATTAACCATAACATTGACTTACTGCTCCTTCATTACAATGATAAGGGGTCGTTCAGTTAGTAGTACGACTGCAACGACAGTCGCGGCCAACACGAAAAATCGTGGTTGTTCGAGTCACGTTTTTCCGTGAATCTCGTTCACCCTTCATACCAGCTTAAACTGCCCAAGGAGCGCTCCTCGACGATAATTGGTGAAGGGTAGGCCTATCCCATCTTTACTGACATACCGCCGTACTGATATTGATTGCCAGCAGCAAGTAAACTTTGATTTGAATTATCCACAAGACGTTGTTCGTTTTTGAACTGTTGCAGTGAGGCATTGATTTCTCCTTGGCAAACGATGCATGCTGTACACGGCGAGGTTCGAATTGATCCCCAGTAATGAGAAAGATCAATTTATAGCTGGTTCACTTGGCTAGACCAAGACAAGGAGTGATAGTTAATGGAGTGTGCTCGGTTCTATATCGCTAATGGCTAGAGGATATTCTTTCATCTTGTGAAAGAGCGTATCCTTACTTTTCCACCAAGTCTCTTATGGTTTTATACTCACTTTGAACGTACAGTACAATTGATAAGATCAGCAGTTATTAGGGGGAGCCCCTGACTGCTACGAGCATCTGGTATGTGCATCACTGTCTTCCTGATCAGATTCGACAAGGGCCAGATACCAGTAGAAATGGTGCCCAGTTCGACTCGTGGTTCTATCTTTAAGCAAAAGATACACTAGATTCGGGAATTTTTTTACATACCAACTTACACCACTGACTCGACCAGATGGTTTACCAGAAGTGGAAAGTTGTTTCTGAACGAGCCACGAGTATGCTAGGACTTGGTCAGGAATGTAATGCGTCCACGGCATGTGATAAAGCAAGTGATAGTGTGCGTTCCTCAGGTGCTAAAGCCAATTAATCGCATATATTCTTACATTCGCCTTATACCTAGCACACACTTTCCCTGCGGCTATTTGAGAGGAACAGTGGTTTACTGTCTATCATCAGAGTCTTTCAAAACAATTTATTTGAAAAACTCTGCTATCATTAACCCATCGCAGATACCACAAGTTGTTTTTCATCTAGTCTCTATAACAGTATTTTGCAGTGGCTATGCCTTGGAGACTACTTTGACAATGTCCTTCTTGTCGCTTATCTCTTAACAGTATTTCTGAAGTATCTTCGATTAATGAAGAAACCGTGTTACAGGCATGGCCTCCTCCTTTCTTCGTTACAGTCACTATAGATACACACCGCTATAGCAAATTAATTAAAAGGTAGCATCTCGCCCCGGGGATGTGACGGCTAATCACTATTTAGTTAGTGTCCTCGGGGACGTGATATAAGACGCATTGAATATGATAAGCGAGTTCTGAGGCTGGTTCAATTTGTTGAGAAATAATGAATGAACTTCTTTTAAGACACCAAGACAAAAAATTTGATTCTGATTTTTGCGGGGATTTATGTATCAAAAGCAATTTTTTTGACACCATGCCAAGGGAAAAAAGTTATCAAAGAAAAAGCACTGTTTAGTTGATAAAGTGCAAGGCAACAAGACTAGGTGCCCCCGTCACATTTTTTTTCGGGGAATATGACTTTTAAGAGGAAATCAATTTGATATTTCATAACATTGTGAGTATCTGTTATTCTAGGTGACAATGCCAAAACACACACCATTTGTCCCAAAGCAGCAATAAGCCTTATACTGTAAAACCACTAGATGTTCAATAGGAGTATTCTTGTTTGGCCCATCCTATCGGCACAGCTGCTCGACTCCCATTGGGACCAACTGAAACAGCAAAACGAAATTGATTATCTATACAATAATAGGCCTAAAGCACATAGGCTTGGCTATTGAACCGCACCACCCTGCACCCAAATCAATAGGGGTTAGTACGCGCACAAAATTCTGCCTTGTTTTGTTCTTCGACTCTACCAATAAGGCAGAGATCCAGTAAGGACGGTAATCATGATGCCGTGGTTGATGATGATGATGATGATGATGATGATGATGATGATGATGATGATGATGATAACGGACTTCCGTGGTGACAAACCTGTTAGCTTTTCGGTCACGCTTTACTATAAGCTTTTTCATAGCTGCTATCAGCATGCGATACAGTTGATATGATCGAGCAGACGATACACCATAAACAGATACGATATTCTCTCTGGGAGAGTAATGTCAACAGTAAGGTAATCAATCCGCATGTACAATGTACTTTACTGCAATTCGTGATGATCACACACTCGGGGGAGACACGGCAAAGCCCCTGGGGACAAGGCAGCTCGTGAATCGACAGCCGACTTCATACGCGCGTGGTGATGACATCGTTTGCTGCGGGAGCTTTGCTGAGAGCAAGGCACCAGTTCCCTGCATGCTCCCTGGGAGAAATACCAACTTCGCATTATTTGCTCTACCAAATGTAGATTTAGTGTGATAGCGTATTGGAGTGGCGATAATCAACAGTCTGTCCCTTGCAGATATGGTGAATTATCGTCTGCAGAGCGAGGCTGCCGCCTGCTCGGAGCAGGTAAATCAATATTTGGAATTGATTTTAAGCAAATATTTGATGGAAATCGCGTGAAATAAGTCAAGTAAGCTTAAAGCTGTGCAACTATACATGCATTATCTCATGGACTATATAGGGAAACCACTGCCGAGTATATCAATCGATGTTTGACAACCAAAAGGTGAATATACGCTACAACCAACTAAAGAACAGCTGATGAATCACTGCTTCGAAGACAACTCGTCTCGTAAACATCATTAACGTATTTGTAATCCGCCATCTTTTCGTCGCACCAACATCAATGTAAAGGGGACCACAGGCAAGACTGTTAGGGGTTCGGTTGTATTTATGTTGGAATAGAGATGAAACACGGGCGTCCAAATCTCATACCTACGTTCTCTGGCCTACATATTGGAAGCATTAAAAAAAAGTTTTCGTTTGTTTTCGTGTTAGAACAGCCGTCTCCTATTACATGTATAAACCAAAGACAAGTGGTCTTCCTTAACACCTCGAACTGCAAAGGCACGTACGGCCACGAGCGGGACGCAGACTTTAACAACACCAATTTATATCATCATTGATCTACCGGGAACTTTCCTTCTGCTTCTGTTTTCGTGTTAGAACAGCCGCCTCCTATTAACCAAAGACACGATGTAACAACACGGCAATCAATATATTGATATGATCAGGAATAGTAACATAATTGAGTTGAATCTCTCGAGTCATTAGCTGGCCTGCTTTGATATTATGTCACGTATTGATCGAGATCGATAAGTGAGTCGCGCCCGATGGAAGAAAAGGAGTTGTTAATACATAGGAAAGCCGCATCTTTTTCCTCTTGTGACGACGACAGGAAACCGAACACGTTATATAGGTCCCACTTCAATTCACCTCAAGTGATAAAACGTATCCACTAATTCATACTAAGTCGTTCGTAAGGCTTGCGAAAGCTTTGCCGACCGACTTATCAGAAGGTTAGCGTTTCTCAAAAGAAAAATGTAATGGATTCACGGGGGTCGAACCCGTGAACACCAGATCGAAAGTCCACCATTCTATATACGACAACCCCAAGCACAGCCAATGGTTTCATTTGGCGATGGTTATTGATGAAATCGAAATAGCAGACGATCACAATATTGATCAGAATCTCATGATCATCACAATATCTCGGCCGATATTTATCTGATCGATGCGAATTCTGTTATCTATAACGACCTGCCATGCAGCAGCCATGCTCCAGCACCGCATATGGTAGATACTGAAAGGTCGATCTGAATGTATTGGTGAACGTTAGTGTTTCCCGTATTAATAATTCAACTTCAACAAATTAATTTATCCGGGCCAGGTTCATAGTAAGTTCGTTCCGGTAAATATGAGGTGAGGATTCGTCTCATCGTCATTCCAACTCATATTTTCTACTCTCATTTTTTTTGAAACGTACATACATGCAGGCATTTGGCATCCTCATCACAGTGAACACACAACGTATCTCACAAAATCGATTGCACTGCCACTGATCTGGGCGTGGGCGCGTTGGACAGCCCGAGCCGTATCTGTCAGATGAGATGAAGACAACGATTGTCATTCAGATTGCAATCCTGTGTCTGTGAGGTGCCAATAGCAACGGCAGCCTCTTCCGTTGGGATTACGCTGTTGGCAAATATCATCGCAAACCGTGATGCATCACAGTGGTTGTAAATACCAGAATATACCGGTACATCTATACAGACTTTTATATTACGCCTGCTTTGCAGGTCCCAAATCGGTAGCGGGAAGAAGCCAAATGGCAATGAATACGCCTACGCGTGGATGGACAGGTTGGTCCGTTGTCAATCCTGAAGGTCAACTTCAGGGTTGACGGCCGGAGGATTAACATTATTTGTAGGAGGTAAATCAGCTACTTGGAAAAGAGTAATGGCAACAGAAATTCCTATGCGGTAGTAGTAGATCCTCAGTATGGTTGAGGAGGCCGAAGTCGATACATTATCATGTATTGCGGTGTAGTGCTCCAGTAGTGCCACAGCACGCCCACGGCAATGCGATAGTGGTCAGCTGAGCAATTAATCACGAAACAGCGAATCGGGTGAAAAGGACACTCCCGGGCGGACACCATCGGAGGCTCTCACAAAGTGCAATCACAAGGAGCCGTCGCGTACCTCTAACTGGGAAAAGATCGCTTTTCTACATCATTATCCGTTCACCAGCAAATGTCAGAGGTACACTCAAAGTGTTCTTTGCCAAGCTATTTCTGGTTGTGTCAGGCTTTGCAACCCGATTCTAAAGAAACGAATGGTTTAGTCTTGCATGTTCTTTCATGATGGAACGAGTGGATACCTTAGAGGCTGCTCAGACGTTCTACTTAAGGATTACTGCACACAATCTGCTCATCTGCAATAGCGCACGGAAAATTTATAATACCAACGATTTACTTCTGCTGCAAAGATACATCCAATTTTATTCTTTGTGAAGCCAGGGCCCATTCCAACTGTAGGCTTGAGGCACAGATGTCAAGGTTCAGGTTATCAATCAAAACTGCAGTGGACTGGTATACTGCCTAATTCATGACTTTAATAGGTTATACCAAACCCAAAGTCATGTACATGCGTATATTACTTAAGCTGCGTTCACACTGAATACGTATTGAATGCGCATTCCGGAATACGTGCCCCGGAATACGAATCAATGTTAATTCGCATTAATTGGGGTGTTCACACACAACACGCCAATGCGCATTAACCGGTATCGCAGCCTATTGGCCATTAGGAGAACGAATCGACTCTCCTGATCAGGAGGCGCAAATGTCGCTACTACAACAGCAACATGGAGATGGATGTCCAACATGTCCAACAAGATGAGGAACAGCAACGCCGGCAAAGCTGACAAACGGAAGAAATCTGACACTACATGCACTATTGACAACGAAATGACAGATCATGCGTTCTCCATGTGCTAAAACGGAAATAACATAATGCGCATGCGCACAGGAGGGCAGCCTTGTTAATGCGCATTGAGTTGTTCACACCGAATGCGTATCGGGCGATCCGAATTCTGATGCGAATTCAATACGGTGCTGGAACCGTTTTCGATAAACCGATTTGGCATCATTCCAAAACGATTTCAGTCTGAACAGTTAATAAGAATTCAGGTTTTAATTCGTATTCAATTCGTATTAAAACGCTAGTGTGAACACAGCTTTAGTATGTCCATCAATGAATATCAAACATCAGATATTCTGACCCGCGGATTCTGAACAGACAGCATAGTATCGGATCGTCTGCCCTTGTTTTAGCAAATGGAACCGACAGACAAGCGCCAAAATCAACAGATGGCGATATTTGTTCAGCACTCTCCGTCTCAAGGGATGCTCTTAATGAATCCAGCTAGATTCCGTGACTCTGGTACCATAGCTACAACAAGCGAGTGTTCCTTGTCATGCTGGCCAGGTTCTATCGCTAATTGCTGTACCTAATCGTACTTATCTGGCTTGTCTTCCATGGTTACGATACAATTTCATATTGACTCATCTGGTACTAACAGTAGTTTCGAATGTTGTAATCGAGGGGATCGCGAGGACTGGAAATTTCAAATTGGATATTAACCTTTTGCGGCTGAGGTTATGCCACTGAATCTTATTAATTTTCCTATAGGTTTTGAATATCGCATCATCAACTGCCCTCAAGCACTTAGTGACCTCCCACATCTCTAAACACTGATAGCAACAACATATCCATGTCTTAAAAAAGGAAAAGGCTCTTTGTCCAATATGGCAAAACCGATAAAGCAACGTATTTTCGCACGTTCCGATACCGTTACAGCCTGAAATAGCAAAATATCGGTCCCCGTTATGTAGTGAATTGATATTGGTTATTTCCAAGTTTAATCCCAGGTCAGCTCTGCTTCATCTGAAAGAAGCCATTGCCCAGTTGGATTATTTTGTTTGCAGTGGCGATTTCCTATTGCAACCGATTTACCGGCAGTGAACGTCAATCCCAACTTGAAGGATAGATCTACGCACAAGGGCGGTTGATCGGCACGATTGTAAACCTCTAATTATCTTTCTATCTTTTTCAATCTGATAGTCCTTTATCCAGGCCTTCACCCCGAGGCCCCAGATGATATTCAGCTTTTACTGATCCATGTTATTATATTTCAGTCTATTCAAATACTTTCCAATATATCCGATGTTGTCCTTATCAACATAACTAAACAAGCTATGAATAGAACCTCAGTTTGACGACATTTTCGTCCAGGGACTTTCCGGTAGCGAACTACAGGTACACGCCCCGAAGCCACACGTTTCTTCATTTCTTGGTCTATCTCGCAGGTTACCTCCTTTGGAGGCCATTACAAATCCTGGAGTCTTCGTATTTTACTGTCGAGTTGCGAAGCCATGTTTTTCACAACATATCACAACCTATCGTCTGCGAGCGCTTTCTCCATTATGGTCATTATACTTATGCTCGTCTTATGATTATCTTTGCAGACTGTCTTCGACACTGAACCAGGTCACAACCGAATAGCCAAAGGGTGCAGGCATCACCAGAACCATATCTCAAAAGACAGATTGTGATATACACGCAACAATGCACGTGGAAGTATCAGTTGCACTGAACTTTGTGATTTCGTATCTTTACAACAAAATGCCCCGTCGGCGGGTGGACATGTTCGCAGAGGAACTAGAGAAAGGCCTTAAGCGAAGGTTCGAGGGACACTGGTACCCTGATAAGCCGTTAAAGGGTACGGCGTTCAGGTGCATCAAGGTTAGTGGTGATAAAGCGGACCCTGTGATAGCCGAGGCTGCGAGGCAGTGCGGATTGGATATCAACGAAATCTACCAATACATCCCTGACGAGCTCACCATCTGGATTGACCCCAATGAAGTTAGCTACAGAATCGGCGAGAAAGGCATCGTCAAGATTCTCTACTCTGACAAACGAGCTGATGACCTCATCGACCATCTTGACCGGGAGATCCAGGCGGCTAGCCGTGGCTTCAACCCTGAGGCTCAATGCTTCAGACCTATCGACTCGCTCTCATCATCTTTGAGTCACCTCAGTCTCTCACCATCTTCTCCGAATCCTTCGAATGGCTGGACGTCTCCATCTGGATCGTTCACGTCACAAAGCCCTGTGAATGCCAACACAAACGCAAATGCTGTTTACCTTCCCAAGTCGAACTCGACGCCTAATTTCACAGCTGCTACGTTTGCTCAGACCAAGTTCGGGTCGACCAAGCTGAAGACCATGATCAAGAGGCCTTCTCGTCTGTCACCAACTGAGGTGGGTGCTTATGTCAGCAAACAGCAACGCGTCAATGGGGTCGCGGTCCAGGCCCAGAACCGACCACGGTCACTCTCTCCGCGTCATCCAAGACATAGCTACTTTGACCAGTCACAGATGCTGTTTCCTGGTCAACAGCCTGCACCTCTGAACGGCATGGTAGGCGAGTTCTACAGCCCAGTGAATCAGCCTTTTAGTTTCGGTTTCCCCGAAATGATGCAGGGTCCTGGGGGGCCCGTCATGAACACCATGCCGTCGCCAGAAGGTGCTAAGGCATTCACTGACGGCCTGAGCTTCAGCACTTTGCCGTACCAGAATCAGATACAGCATCTTCTAGTCGCTAACTAAAGAACATCATTGAGAACTTTATTTTGAAACTATCGGATTACTTTGGTGGACCTCGGGTTATCTCGGAAATCAAAGGACTTGTCCTGGATATTTACGGATAACTTCGAGAGACGTCGGGTTTCATTTCGGAAATTAAAGTGACTTGTTCATCGCTTTGTAAACATCATTCCATTGTTCCCAAACGACTGTATCAGAGAAAAAGACGTTGATTACTCTTTCTGTTTGCAAGTAGTTTGAGGATTAAGCTTTTTTAAAGAAGTCCACGATGAAGTACTTCTTAGAATCAGCCATTCGGCGCACGGTGGCCATTAATTGTTGTCACAGCATAGAGGAAATGCGTGCACATACACCAACAGCATTAGTAATGAACATCATGAGACAGGCGTTTGGATTCATTTGTGTAGTTGTGGTATCAAGATATTTTATACCTATATAGATACCAGCAGATGATATGTTGTGATATTGTGATTCTTGGCAGACGATTTATATAACTGCTTCGATGAGAAGCTGGTGAAAAGTATATCCATGGCTTCTAATCGTAGTCGTGCTTCTCCTGTTAAGAATGAACCTTTTCAAGGGCATTAATTTAGGATCATTTACCCGGGTGCAAAATATAAGATATGGCGTATTTTTACTCAACTTATCAATGTCAATGGAAGTCACCGCTGGATCCTCTATTCGAATACACCAAGTATATAACATGCATGTACATTTAAAGTCAGAATTTAACATGAATGTGTAGTCATTTGCTGAAGACCAGATTCCCCCCAGGCGGTTCCAATATTATGCCTTCCAGTGACATTTTGGAGTTGAGATTGATTGATTTTGCTGGAATACGGTTACTATTATTTTGTCCTGGTTCTGTTAATCAAGGAAATCAAGATACTCGGTTGCTCTGAACGAGATTGATTTCAACCATTTTCTAACGACTTCCGCTGGCACACCTTGTTCGACTTATGTTAAAATATTTCATTGGTAGAGTGGGCGGTGCCTCTTATATACATGATTTCAAGAAACTCTGGCAGTCAAAACTTGCTTTTAGTATTTTGGAAGCTCTGAACATCAAACACAGCATGACCTAATTTCAAAGTTGGCCTCCTTCGGCGTTACATTACTTCTCGTATCGATGATGGCACCTCTGTCGGTGGAATCAAAAGGAAGCTTTTTTTTTTGCTTCCCGAGTAGTAAGGCATTCTAAAGAATTCATTGGTGTTTAATTAAGTTGTGTTCATAGCATCTCAAATGATTCTTATGGTAATCAGTTCATTTAATAGCCTAAAAGAGGAGTTGCATGTCATAGCCAAATGTGATCATAATTGGTCACTTCGAGATTTCAAAATGGCTTCGAAAATGGCAGTCTAAAGGGCGTCACATGCTCCACTTTTTGGCAAATATAAGTAGATTACACATTCTGGCCACTGCTGAATAGCATATGAAGATGTCAACACACGGTACATTTCAACTGAAGCTTCAACTTACCACGTCACAAAAGGTTGTACATAGCATTTTTAATGGATTATCTCCGAGATGAAAATCCGAATAGGGGGTCGATGTTTCATCTAGAAGTGTCAAATATTAAGCATTGTGGTCGACTTTTTAATTAAATAGCATATCATGGAAGGGACAGCGTAAGCTATGACATATAGAAACTATCGTCTGGTCACCTTTTTGATTTGTTGGTTGACAGAAATGTGTACAGTAAATATCAGACATTATTTTTTGAAGAAGACTATTTCTTAATGAGGTACATGAACACTGCGGATGGACATATGCGAGAGTAGAGCACCAACACTTTGTTTGATAACCCCACTCACGTACTGTGGTCAAAATACCGGAGTGGTCACAAGGTCAATTAAGAATCCAACTAGCAACTCCGCTATCTGAGCAAATTTGTTCCCACCACTACCAAAATTCGAAATTTTCAATTCAAAAAAATATTACTGTTGCTTCAAACTTGGGTCTTCTCAGGCGTCTGAGATCCGACAAATCGTAGAGGTGGCCTGTGTAATATATAACACACTAACTGTTTCATTTTACTATATGCATCAGTTATATCCATATCACATATGACATTGTCGGAAACCTGTGTTACTTAACGGGATTATGTATTGATTTTATTTTGCCAGCTTCTGAGGTAATTGTTGCAAAGGTCAAGCTTTAAAGTCGTAAGGAAATGGCGAATGCTGGTAACAGGAAACAAAGTAACCTTTAGCTAAGCGCATTGAAATGAAAATGTGTAAGAAATATTTTGCTCAGCAAATAACGAAAAGCACTGTAATACTAGATCAATTCTGCTTGGCAATATAGCGAAAACGTCAATTCTGCTCAGCAAATAGCGAAATGCTTTTAAGTACAATATCAATTCTGCTCGGCTGATAGCGAACTGCATTGAAATAACAAATCATTACAGCTTGGCAAATAGCAAATGCACTGAAATGAAAGATCATCTAGGCTTGGCAAATAGCAAAATGCACGGAAATACAAGGTCATTTCGGTGTGGCAAACAGAAAATACGTTACCTGTGATTTGATACAAGGCCATTTCTGCTTGGTAATTTCTGCTTGGTAAATATCAAAATGAATTTAAAATTGAAGATCATTTTCCTCGGACACGATATTATGCTTCATTATTCTAAGAGATCAGACAACAATAAACCTCCAATTTTAAGAACGTGACAAGGCAATGATCATCTCAGAAGACGACAGTTTGTGAAGACAAAGTTGTCCAATGGACAACCACTTGGATAAATAGGTTTTCATATCTTTACTTCTGACTGCAGCATTTTACACTTTCATTGGTTGCTTTTAGTAATTTATCTACTTAGTTTCCTTTTCACCATTTGTTTTTACTGTTTGGTCTCAGTGGTGTTTAGCAAAATTACATAGACTACCAACTTGAGATATACCATTTGTCTTGGCCAAATGCGTTAGAAAAAGCTTTTGGGTATTGAAATCAGCTTGACACAGATTTCTGTTGCTGAAGGTGGAGGGGCGAGTCTAAGAAAATGTCAGCATTTGCTGTGTGACGAATCATTTAATAATGGACCTATAGTGTAAAGAAGGCAGTGCTATCATGATTTACTCGCAGACATTGTGAATTTTTTTTGAAGGAAGCTTTGGACTGTTGGGAACAATGTGATATAGTAGGGGACATCTGAGTTGAAACTGAAAACGAAAAATGGCCACAAGAAGCTGTTTTTTTTCTTTAATCGTGGAACGATCAGGCTACTGATAAAATAAGGGGTATGGGTGATTTTATTTCCCTCGAATAGTACGTGAAAACTATGTCAAACGCCTTTTTAGAGCATGGCAGTTTTGATCGGTGATGTTTCGGAATGTTTGCGATAGCTGTGTCGGATAGGACGTCATTTGGAAGGCTGCACGTGAAAGAGTTGCTGGTTCAACCATACATGAAGATTGCCTTTAACCACACGACGGTATAGAATTAAAATGATAAGATGGACAGTACTGAGAGATAAAACAATTTGGAACTCGTTGGCTGTGTATAAAGCAGCAATAGAATATTTTTTTCTTTTTTCATTGACTGTGACGAAGGTACAAACCGTCGAATCATAAAGAGTAACGCCTTCGAGAAAGGAATGGGTAAAGTGTGATGGCTGCGATGGCTGTGAAGGTCGAACGATATGAAAGTGTAGAATGCCCTTAGACAGTGGTTTATTTTTCGTATTGGGTCTGTAATTTAGTTTCTCTTCATAGAGGGAGTTGTGTATAATAAGAGTTGATATATATATATTCGTATTCTTTCTATAACTCATGACTTTTGGGTATTGCGGTCTTTGTATCTTTTCTACTTCCCCCCAAGTGTCGAGTTACTTTTTTATTCTAAGAGGTTGATGTGTGTTGCTTACCACGCTAATGTGGGCTGCTTATCACATGTAGGGCTGTATAGTTTTCTGACAACTAATTGTTTGTAATTAAATTTTCCTACGATAAAAATCCACATTAATTTTTTATGACTTTGTGCAATAGTTGGTTGATCGCCAGAGTATTATATTTACCAAGATGAATATGTCCATAGGTGTTGACACTCGTCATGATGATCCTTTATATTGTTACACATTTTTAAGTTTGTAATAAAAAATATCAGAGAAAAAGATTATATTTTAGTCTGTGTTGCATTATTTCCAAGAGACTGCCAAAGGCCTTTGCGAATTAGAATGCATGAAGAACACAAATAGTCCAGAAGGTAGCGTCGAGTGAGAGTGCGTAGCGATGTCACATCAAGTTGATGATGAAAGGTGTCCTAGCACAGATGCTTTATATCTATACTTATTTTCTGCAACGACATTGCAGGCAGTTCCTCAAGGACATCCGATGACATGGTGACAATTCTGAAAAGGGCACAATAAAACAACTCATCAAGGCAAACACATCACCGGGTCCATTGGCAATCCAAAGCGACAGTTCGGATATACCTACCTGCCAACATGCTGGTGTAAGGTCCGTTAAGAGGAATGAGGATAACACCAGAGCCATCCTGCTACGCTGATTAAATCCCCCAGGATTGTATATAGGATCCTCAACACTGCACGGGTGTATCATTTCAAATCGACACTAGTGTCAATTAACAGAGTAAGGACTGTATATCTGATTCTATGTGACAGCAACAGGTTGGCTTCCATGCATGGGAAATAATCCCATGGTTCCAACCTTATATCAAAATCTCATGTTACAGCAAGAAGTATTAGAAAGAACCAGTTTCTTTCTCCATCGATCTCACAAGCGCCCGGAACCCCTAATCAGGCTGTTCATGTCTCATATCATCGTGTCCTAGATTTGAGATGGCAGCCGTTTTGGATACGACATCAAAGAACACATTCGATCAGTCAATAACGTCAACTGCCTTGCCAACATGACTGATGGCATTAATTACATATAAGTGACTTTGATTACAGGTTATCTCTTTAACAATCAAACGCCCAAATTGATGGGTTTGTGGTGGAGTTACTTAAGTGGCAACGGCAGCAGTCCACTGCTTTAGTATTTGTCATGATAAGAACGATCAATCCTTACCCCTTACACTGGCCTGTCATGCTTACTGTTCCACCATGATCAGCATCGTATGCGAATGTTCTCATCTGCGAGCTTGGTGACGTACGAAATACTGATTGGTCTGATTTTAGTATCCAATATCCACTTCAACAAGACAATATCAATACGTGGTCATCCCTATGTGTCCCGGGGTCTGCGTGCCTCCCGATAACCTTCCCACACAACTCGAACCCAGGGGCGCATCGAACACTTATGATTTTGGGACACATAACCCAGGACAAGTAGAACCCGGTTTGGGCAGATATATATACTAGTCTTTTAATTCCAACACAAAATGAAATGGTCCAGGGACCATGCGCTCACCTCGGGTAATGTAATGCATGTCATTTGCAGTGGATATGGGGAGAACATTTTCTGGCTAGTTTCACCAGTTTTGATTCCATTGAATAATATTATTCTTCTTGGTTCAATGGCACCAAAGAAAATAACCGGTACCATCTAACTTTAGCATTTTGGTCATAAAGTTGACTAAATTTCAGGGTTATTGAAGAGTGTACATGTCACATGGAAATTGGTTGACATCTGTTCAGCAGTTTAGGAGTAATAGGACTTCGTTGGATTTTCAAGATGACGGCCTGGCGGCCATATTTGTCATGGGATTTGACTGAATTCATTGACTGAGTACATAGATACAAAATAACATGAAGTTTGGTTGCAATCCGATCATTAGTTTCGGAGTAATAGGACTTTGTTTAATTTTCAAGATGGCCGCCTGGCGGCCATATTGGTCAATTGATTTGACTGAAAATCAGGGACGTTGTAGAGAGTAAATAGATATACAATCACATGAAATTTGGTTTCAATCCGACTTCGTTTAATTTTCAAGATGGCCGCCTGGCGGCCATATTTGAAGTCCGAGCGGGACAAATTTTTGAGGTAGAATAAAGGGTCCCTAGATATATGTCCTCAGAAGTTTAGAACCTTCTAGCTCAAATAGAAACGAAACGTGCCACCAATCTGTGATTTAGTGAACTTTGACCTCTGTGACTTTGAAAAGTAGGTCAAATCAAAAACCCGGGTGATATGTCATTTAACCTTATTAGATACACACACCATAAAAATTTTGTCACTCTACGTACAACCATAAGCTTTAAAAAGGCAAAAAACCCATTTCGAAGATGGCCACCTGGAGGCCAGAAAGTACGTCATATCGCGAAAAAGGAAAATAAGTCTGGGCATATTGCCCAAAGCTACCATCACACCAAGTTTTAGCCATCTAGCCCTAGTGGTTAAGAAACATGCCACAGGATAGGACAGATGACGGACGCAGCGGTATTGTATAGACTCCCCGAACGGTGAGCTAAAAAGCATCCTTTTTAGCTCACCTCTTAGCAGAGGTGAGCTTATCCCATACCGTGGCGTCCGTCGTCCGTCGTCCGTCGTCGTCGTCGTCGTCGTCGTCGTCGTCGTCGTCGTCGTCGTCGTCGTCGTCGTCCGTCGCCGTCCGTCGTCCGTTAGCAGGGCACGTTTCGTAATTGTTAAAGCTATTGAGTTGAAACTTGGTACACATATACCCTTATGTAATGACACCTTGGAGACCAAGTTTCGGTCCGATTCGTTTCATGGTTTGGCCACCAGGGGGCCAAACGTAAAAAGTGAAAATATGCAATATCTCCCTTAATAGTAGTCGGGAAATTTTGAAAAAAATATGGTAGGTACTTCTAGCAAAGGTGCATCATATATCCTCCGGGTTTTTGATTTGACCTCCTTTTCAAGGTCACAGAGGTCAAATGGTGTAAATTGGCCGTTAGGATGTAACGATGGCACGTTTCTAAACTGCAATGACTATTGATACCAAATTTGGTACACATTTACCCCTTAGTCAGGTGATCTCAGGGACCAAACTTTGGTCCAATATGATTCACCACTTGACCACCAGGGGGCAAAATCCAAAAACCTTAAAAATGTGATTATTCCTTAACTTCTTGCCCGATTGCCACCAATTTGATATCATGGGTACATCTAACCACCATACAGTACATGTCACACAGGTTTTTAATTTGACCTTCTTGTCTAGGTCACAGAGGTCAAATGGCATAAATTCGCCGTCAGGCCGTAACTATGGCACGTTTCTTAACTGCAATGACTATTGATCTCAAATTAAGTACACATGTACCCCTTGGTCAGGTGATCTCAGGTACCGAAGTTTGGTGCGATCTGATTTGCCGTTTGGCCTCCAGGGAGGGGGCCAAATCCTAAATTCTTCAAAATGCCATTATTCCTAGTAATGACTTGCCCGATTGGCACCAATTTTATATCATAGGTACATCTAATTCTAACAACCATTCAATGTGTCACCCGGGTCTTCTTTGATTTGACCTACTTTTCAAGGTCACAGAGGTCGAAAGTACTGTAAATTGGCCATTTTGGGGAAATTGTAATTGCTTGGACCTACATCAAACCTAACACTACATGACACAATACCATGCTCTTTATCCATCTTTCCTCCACATGAGGTGAGCACAATGGCCCTGGCCATTTCATTATATTATTCATAGACATAATTTCATCCATAGTCGCATCAAGTTCTTGATTTCGTAGTTTAATATTTTGAAGCATTTTTATAGGAAAGTTCTGCATGTTCTATCTATGAGGGATACCGATCAAAAGAAATCGATCTCTCAAAACCAATAAAACCTGCTATTTCTGGTGATTACACCTATCAATCTCTCTCACACACTGATGTTGTTGTGGAGATCAAAGCAAGATACATCACTCATTTATCCAATCACAAGGGCATACGCTGATTGATTGACATCTCAATTAAATTACGATGGTAACCATAATATGGACTGAAAGCAACATCACCTCTCTGGGTAATGCCATGCACGTCAATCCGTACTGTATTCAGCCAAATACAGCATCATTTCCCTTGGATTCTTGCTAAGCTAGTTCTCATAGTGTTGAACACTATCAAAATTACCTGAACACATGTTTATTCTGAAACTTAACATGTTGCCTTGTAAAATTACCCCAACCTATGTGATTTGATGCATAACATGTTGAGCTGTACCTAAAACACCATGTGATTTAATGCATAACATGTTGAACTGTACCTAAATTACCTATGTGATTTACGCATAACATGTTGAACTTACCTTAATTACCAATGTGATTTACGCATAACATGTTGAACTTACCTAAATTACCTATGTGATTTACGCATAACATGTTGAACTTACCTTAATTACCAATGTGATTTACGCATAACATGTTGAACTTACCTTAATTACCTATGTGATTTATGCATAACCTGTTGAAATTAAATTACCTACTGATTTAATGCATGACAAGTTGAACTGTATCAAACTTTAAAAGTCTAAGTCTTAAAATTAAGATAGCTAACTGTTTTCCCAATCTCTTTGACTGATTCAACTATTCCTCACAGTGTCATTTTGCCAAGACTCGCTGAAACTCACCCTTTTCATCCTGAATCTCTCTCAATAAGTACAGAGCTGAAATATGAATATGTTTTTGTGTAATCTACAAAATTCATATATCTATATATGTATTCTATCTTTGGTGGAGAGCTATATGTGAATAAATGGCAGGAAGGATCTAGTCAGCAGACAACCTTTACCTTTTATAAAACATACCCCCCAGAAGTACCTTTTGTCAGAGTCTTTCAAAGACTCTGCTTATATCTTCTATCTTTCAGACGAAACCTTCTTGGGCAACATCAAAGCAGCAACTTGTTTTGCAAGTTACCTATACCTAAAATTTTCCAATTTAAAATATGTACTCTTATCTTCAAATGAGGGAATTAAACTAAAATCTATGAGTTTAAAGATGAAGATGGAGTTGAAACTATAAAAAGCTTTTAAAGGTAAGGTTTGACATTGTGACAAGTCTCTTCAAGGAGCTTAGTGGAACATGAAGGCTTTAAAAATAAAAGAAGGCCACACCACAAATCTGGTTGCCACTACAGCCCATTTCACGCGGACATGGCACTGCATACAAAAAGAGCCTAAATGGTTGGGAAAGGTGGTCAGTATTTCATGACTTGTTCTTGGTATTGCTTTGTCGAATTCTGGCAAAGTAACTACTTTAGATACCGCAGACTTCAAAGTTTCATGTAAGTATTACATCTTGTTGAACCGCGGTGTTTTCTGTGTGAAATCACCAAAAGTCTGTGTGCCATTTTCTCGTGAAATAGACTATAGTCCAGAAACACAACTTGTAGTAAACAACACTTTTATAATTCACAAGATGTGAATGGACCTGGGAGGAGTTCAAAGATGCTCGAAGACATCAAACAGCAAGTTATTAAAGAAAAGAGCAGCTATAAGCCAGGGGAAAGAACTCTGTGGTTTAACTCCTAAGGCCGGAAATTAGGTTCCATTGTGGTATTGGCAAATTAGTCAGTGCGGAGTTTGAAGAACATCCAAAGTTTCCATTTACGGTAAAATTCATTCCTCCCAATCATTGCTGTAACTCTGTCTCAAGTCTTAAAAACCTTTTTTGTCCGACACAATTTCATTCCTGACATTTGGAAAATGACAAAATGTCGGTCGAAGTTTTTCAGATATATGATGCTGGAAATAGCTTGTATACAGTACCTTTCAATGTCTTGAATGGACGGTCAACTTTCTGTTTCTTCTGCTAGCAATAAACGATGATATTCTGGTACCTAGTTTGATGGCATAAAAACAAAACTTGTCAGTAACTGTCCCTGTTACGGGGTATAAATGAACATTCTGAGTTTCACAGCAATAGGTAAAGTCTGATGTAAATTTACATCTGTTTCCTGATGCTTGTAAAGGTAATATTTGTTCTAAATGTTTTCAAAATACTCTCAGTGCCATTAGGGTGAACTGATCACGGACATTAATTATCAACATGTCTCCAGGGAGTTTGAGACGGACGTAACACTCTAGTCATCTGACCTTCTGCTAACAATAAACGATGACATTCTGACATTTCGTGATGGAGAATATGGAAATAAAATCAATGAGAGAATCTATTGGAAGCAGTTGTTTATTGACAGACTGTGTGAACACCGATATGGTTATTTTCATAACAGTAAAGTTATGCTGTAAATGTTGAGATTATCAAAGCTGATATGCCATTTTTTTGTCAAGAGCCAATGAAATTACAGTTTTCTGTTTTTCATAAATTTGGCACACCCAGTGATCGAGTTCCCCTCAGCAAGATGATCTCCCCATCCATTGGGGTGACCATTGTTCTACTTATTATGCCCCTTCCCAATCAGCCACATTGGCATGAGCTCCCTGTGAAGCTTGAATCCTAACCCTCCTGGTCACCAGGAGGACACTATTAACCACCTAGCTACCAAGTCCTGTTTGTGGTATCACATCAGAACCGCCTTACCACCTGGAAAGATATGAAAATTTAAGTAGGATTATTAGAAATGCACTTCAAATGTTAACAAATCGGAACTTGGAAGTCTGACTCAATTGAATGGAATAAGAGAAGCTGAACTGAAATGGAGTCTACACTGGAAGTGAGTCTATAAGGCAAGGATCTGACTGTTCTTAATACTTACAAAAGCCCTTTGCTCCTCTGAGAGGATGAGTCGCCAACTGCTTTCCTCACTTGTCACATCCCTGAAAAGAAAGGACAATGGTATGCATAGGAACTGGGCCAATGAAGAAATTCTGCCACACATTATAGCAGCAAGGGGTGCGTTTTCAATTAAGTATTTTAAGCAATACTACAGGCCGAGAAAAAGAAATTCTTGGTCATCCATGACATTTGGTCAGTCTAGGTGTAAAGACTCGAATTGCCTTCAGAAAATGAAATGTAATCAGTAGCTTTTTAAAACTTTCATGCTCCTTGTCAGGAAAAAGAAAGTTGGTGCATATAGTATCACTAACACAACTTGTACCTTTTTAACAGATGTGCTTAAAGTCTCATCAGCACTCTTTTCAGACAAGCAACAATCCACAGGTTACTGTCCACGACATGACTGCAAAACTATTAATAATGATAGACAATAGGCACGTATCAGTTGTACGGGATACTGTGACACTTCGCAGTGTCATGTGGATTGAATGACGTCAATATCTACAAGCTAGATTAATTGATTGTATAATTGATTAATGAATCTGCGGGTAGGGCGACAGCCATGTATCTTATTGATGTGAAGTAAATGTTGTAACCAGGTTATTCGTGTTAGAATCCATCATATTTAGATTCAAAAGATGCATTTTATACATAACTTAAAAGCTAGTGAGAAGTCAATTTGCTTTTTTTAAAGCATAAGAGTATTAAGAAATAAACAATGGTCTAAAAAAGAAAAGTTCCATGGTGATTAAAAAAATTGCTGTACAACTTACATAATTCTGTGTGAGACATTTACGTTCATTCCTTTATGATGATGACTACAGGTGAAAGTCCCAGAAGTCCTATATTCCATAACTTTCTCTGTGGTCACTGTCTCCACAAGTCGGCCAAGATCATCTGCCCAAACATTTGACCATATTGGGTCGGGAATGGATTTCTCGCAACAATATAGACCAACCAGATCATTGGAAACTGGTGAAATTGAGGGGTGGAAGGAGTGTATCACCCATCTAAAATTTGTAAGAGAAAAGGTAGATTGTTACAGTAAACCTATTTCCCTCACAATGTGGAACCGTACGGTGAAGATACGGCTCTTTGCCAGTCACAGTCTTAAACGATACCCCTTTTTTAACCAGCATATCTATGAATACTTACAAACGCAATGAAAGGAAACATAGGCATATTGTTTTCCCACTTGGAGACCCTGGATACCCTAGCTTCATATCAAAACAGGAAACTTGGTAAATGTATCAGTTACCGCACATTGTGTTGTTTCAAATATCAAGGGTTATGCTGAAAATTAGCAAGGAAACCCAATCAATGTGTTACACAATTCTTTATGATAATCTTTGACGTTCTGGAGCTCAGTGGCTGTCTCAGTGTGGGGGAGCAAAATCACATATCGAACGAAGGATCTAGGTAAATAAAAAAATTATCATCTGATCTGCTTTCTTGGTATAAGTTTTCCTCACATGCAGCAGAAAGCTTTATATTCATGGTGATATTTACTTGCTTCGTCACAAAAATAAGGATATCCATAGCGCGCAAGCTGAAAAAGACTTGATAAAGACTTGATAGTCATTTTGGCCATTGTGTGCTGGAGAAAGGTTGACAACGACTGTGGGCTGGCCAGCTTATACGGACGGCTATATTCTTTATGATACGGTTTACACAGAATCTGCTATTCTGAAGAGGCTTACTGTTGGCTATCAGAAGGCAGACACCAGCTTAACAGCCTTATAAGCGGGGGGGGGGGGGGGGCTGTCTGACGTCCCGTTATAAAAAAGCCTCATCCTGAATTTCTCTTGTGGTGCTAATTTGGATGCAATTTTTTGCCCCTCTCGAACCCTGCTATGATGGCATAGGCATTTAAGGGTTAAAGTAAGGAGACATGGACAAATTTAATCTGACATGATATACCTTTAGTATGTACAGGTGTAAGTGAATGTATCTGTGTACCATTCATGTGAGACACCGCATTGTGAACATCAAAGGCAGTAAATGTCAACAGAGCTTGTAAATAATGCTGGCTTGATATTGACAACGGATATTAAGCGAGAGTCTTCACATATTTACAATGAGAATGTCATGTGACCAGATTCAGATATGACAAGGTGATGCGTGATGAGTGCCGTGACATGTGCGATGGGGTCTTATTAACTCAGAATGTTGCTATGGTTGGGTGTGAATTGGGGTTATTTGGCTATAAGTGACTCTTTGGTCAGGGTACAGCAGTCTGCCACAAGCTGCATGCGGGTCACCAGGATGGGGTCTTCTGCTGGTCCTTGCCTAAGCTCCAGGTACAAGGAATCTGTTTCACATCTGATTAAAAGAAAATCGTTGCAATGGCCAGTTGGGAATCAATCTCACAGCGTTTTTATCAAGAACCAAAGACAGAGTCAGTCGGTCATTTAATTCAGTTGCCAACGGACCGAAGTGGCCTTCATTCAAAAACTCGTACAAGCCTGGAAATCCCACCACGGAAAGATCGACCAAAGAAGATGTATTGTGAGTTTGACACCTTAACCTCTTCACCACACTCAGCACCTGCCCCTGCTCTTGTCCTCTGCCAGCGCAATGATCCAGGCTGATCCAGCTTATCTGACCCCTGTGTGGTGTCAAGCCCCAATGAATGATGACATCCTGCAATATTGATGAGGCGACATGGCACCGTCTCTGGGGAAAGTTAACAACTATTGTATACTCATCTGTCTGGAGTAGGTGGATTGATTGATTGGGAGTGGCGGAATCAGACCCATTGGCATGGCAGAGAGAGGAGGGAAGAAACAGGTTGCAGCCTCAAAATGATCGTTGACACGAAGCGCCATGTATTGGTGATGTACGCAGTGATACTAAGAAATTAAACCACAGCCAAAAATACCCACTCCTTGCGCAGAAAGGGTGAATGTTCGCAATACTTTGAAATCAAAGCAATCTTAATCATATTGCAATTAACATGGTGGAATCTGATTAGGCGAGCTGATGATGGTATCTAATTTCATCAAGATAAAGTGACAGCTTAGAATTCAAGGAGAAAATTTGATATAGTGAGTATTAGGCCGCGAGTAGGTAAGATGTACTGGTTAACCCTTGGCAAACTTGTGGATTGCTGATTGCATTTTCACCAAAGATTTCCCCTATTTAGGTTATTTGTTAAATCTGCAAAAATAAAACACCCAGAAATTTTTGCCGGCTTTACAGTTACATTAGTTTCTTTTTAGAGATAGTACATTTATGGCTTCTTCCAGCATATGATGATAGAAATCACATTTGCAGACAGGAGAAGACACCAGCCTAAAGGTAAGTCAAATTTGCAGACACAAGAAGACACCAGCTTAAGGGTAAGTCAATCCGACATAATTCATTAAATGATAAGATGCAACAGACAGGAATTTACATGGCATTAGGGTGTAACAACTGGTAGTCAAGGATACAATGATTTATTGTCAGCAGAACACCTGGATAATTGGCAGTCATTCAAATGATATTGATATGAAACGGTTTGATTTGGCTGAAGGCAAGTAATGTACTTTGTACACTTGTGGGTGGATGGTTTAGGAAGATGCAGTTAACTGATACATTTGTAGCTAAACTTTAGGTTAAGTGCTGATGGTGATGTCTTTTAATATGAAGCTGCAGTTAGCTGATACGATGTAGCTTTCAACCAAGCTTAATGGTAAGTATGGTGATGCCCTTTAATATGAACAGTAAACTGAGAAATTGTAGATTTCTTTCAAAATTTCCTTTCATATTCAGATTAAATTAAGTCAAAGTAGTAACAGGCTGAAGGCTGCAATCTCATATGAGTATTTCTATAAAAAAAATAAATACTATTTACCCAAGATAGAAACAAATCACAAGTCCGCCTTTAACTCTGTACGTTTTGATAGAGAATCATCTCAATTTGGTACACCCTCTGGCTGGTCTGTACCAATCAGATAATGTCAGTGTCTATTTTACCATGCTTTGAAATTCTATATGAAAAAAAGGTGTGTGGGAGAAAGCATCTAGGGGCTATTTGAAACATAATGGAACTAGAGAGTGTGTAACTATTATTGACGTGACATAATACACAAATATTGGAGTAACTGATAACTAATGGACCAAACAATAAGACAGCCAAAAGGCACTGGTAATGGCTTCCCTGAAGGGCTCTAAATAAGGATGATACCCATATACCAAACTATGCACTTCTCTTTCTAAAGATTAACAAACTTCACTATTAAAGAAAACCTGACACGAAATGCCTATAAAAGCAGTTTTGAATGGGCCGGCAAAAAGATAACTTGGGAATAAGTACACATCAATAAATCTGAGCCATTTCAAGGACCCTATGCAGTGGGTCGAGAACTCAACTTTTAAGCCTCAGCATTCACATTTTCAAGATGTATCGTAGCAAACAATCTAAATCAGACCATCAGCAACTATTAACTCTTGTCCCACAAGTGTTGCAACTTATTTGCTGTACTTCATGATTCAGTGGTCAACAAACACCTTTAACACAATTCAATCACAAAAGTCATTTTTTTAAAACCCTCACCTTTACCCTTTTTCACGCTTTTATAAAATATCTGATCAATACAAGTGAGCTCCCACTGAATTTGTCCTCCACTACGGCCAGTGATTTAAGGGCGTCCAGATCAACCAGGCAGAAGTACTCGACAAATAGTGAGCCCTGCGCTCATCATAGTCGGGGTCATCATGCTTGAAATTGGCAATCCCTGGGCAACAATTGACCAAATGGCATCAATATTGATGATATTGGGACCTGTGGTTTGGAGATACTTGACCGTTGCCAGAGGGATGAGTGGCCAATCACTTACTAGTACTGTAGATCATGCAAAGCAGTGTGAGATACAGCTTGCTTTTAGAAACCTAGGTATTAGGACACCCTTGGGTTAGACAGAAATAGAGAATTGTCCTAATTACCAAGGTCAAACCTCGGGGACAAAATCACTGTCCTTGAGTGTGCTTTAAACCTACTTCTCGTGAGTGGCTGATGTTCTCCTAACAGCGAAGACTTTGAAGGGTTAACACACATTTTCTTAGCATATATTAACCATTATTGCCCTAATATCTTCTTGACCAGATGGCCAGATGATTCCATCTGAGTATGTCATGCACAGATGTCCAATGATAAATGAATAAAGAGATAGATTAACGAGGCTGGATATGGCAGCTGATGCAGTTTGTGCTGACGTCTCTTAAAGGTTTTCTGCTCAGTATGCTAATAATCCTGCTGTATAACATAAAATTCAAGTTGCAGGCTCGACTAACGTTGATAAGACAAGTATGTGCAGTCAGTATTAAGATAATGTAGGAATGCATAGAGCACTTTGTATTCCCAGCTCCTAGTCCCTGTTCCCTTAAAAGCAATGTAGTACCCAGCTTCAACCTTAGCCACTCACACCTGGAACTACTCCAGCACCAATACGTAATTTTTGCATACTTGGTCCCCTTTGACCTTTAAAAGCTCATTAGTATCAATAGATAGCTCAGTGTCATGCACTATATTTCCAAGATATCAGGGAACAACAATGACACGTGGCTTACCTGAAATAACCTGATAAACCTTCCCTTAAACAGCTCACCGTCAGTGTCAAAGATATCTCACTTTTTTTCTATTTACTCTGATTGAATTCACACCTAAAGCATAAACATGGGATTACATTAAATTGTTCTCTAAGCTCCCATCAAATGATTCAATTTCTATCTGCCGGAGGAAAATGGAAAATAAATCCTCCAGCCACGTTTAATAATATAACATAGGCTCGATTACAGCACACTGGTAATGGTAAACTGTCCCTGTTTTGTATTAAGTGACAGTTTAAGATATTCAAGATGCAGACATTATATGACGGCACAACACACCAGGCAGATGAAATCAGGATAATTTTTACTCCAGCAATCACATGATGATGATGTACGGACGTGACAAGGGCAGAAGATAATCGAGAGTCATACAAATTAGATAGTTTCACCTGACAACTACCTCGGGCACAGTGAGTGGGAATAGTATGTTATCTTCCTGGGGAATGGGTGCATGTCGATTTCATATGACTGTATTGGCTCGTGCATTTTACCGGAGTTATCCAGGGATCCAGCTCAAACTTTTTTTTCGAACTAGCTGATTATAGAGAATATGATTAAATGCACCCCAATGCAATTTCATAAGGCGACTACCCACTCTTAAACATTCATCAGTTGTACTGTTCAAGCTTTCAGGATGTGATTTTTATTGCTGTATCATTCGCTATTTTCTATTACGTGTCTTATTCCAACTGAGCATCCTCACCCAGCTCAAACTTCTTATTTGAACTTGCTGATTATAGTGAATACGATTAAATGCACCCCAATGCAATTTCATAAGGTGACTACCCACTCTTAAACATCATTAGTTGTACTGTTCAAGCTGTCAGGATGTGATTTTTAATGCTGTATCATTCGCTATTTTCTATTACAAGTGAGCATCCTCACCCAGCTCAAACTTCTTATTTGAACTTATTTGGTCTTATTTGAGCTGATTATAGTGAATACGATTAAATGCACCCCAATGCCATTTCATAAGGCGACTACCCACTCTTAAACATCATTAGTTGTACTGTTCAAGCTGTCAGGATGTGATTTTTAATGCTGTATCATTCGCTATTTTCTATTAGGTTACATATCAAAAGACTTGAAACTGAAATCATAGTCAAGATTATAGGGAGGCTGAATTGGTATCATTTCCGCCAACGATGAAATTGATGCCCACATCATGCATTTCAAAGTACATTCGCAGTTACAATTGACATGCCTCTGCTTGGCGACCTTCGTTCTAGTTCCGCGTAAGCTCTTTCCGCTTACACACTGGTTGCGTGTAAAGCACGGTGAATGTTTTTGCGTTTGTCACATGTAACATTTGTGAAACATACATTGATCACAATACTCATCGAAAGGTGCGCACAAGTTGCGTGCAGCTCAAAGAAACCTTTAACCTGCTGCCAGATTTTGTCATGAAACTGGAAATGACTAGTCCGTTATACATGAAATCGGCCATTACAACTTTGGATTCGAAACCAGGCAGGGAAATGAGATTTTCATAAAGCAAGAAGTGATATGATGATTTCCGGGCTGAATTAATTGAGGAAGTATGAATCTGAATTCAAATCGTAGAATTGATATCTTTACCGATCAATAATGTGACCTTCAAGAAACACACCCAAAGGAATGAATGACAAAACTGGCAGTAATCATACTGATTTGAGAAATGCATAATTCATGTTCTGGTAAGCAAATCGGCCCTGTCTTACAACAGGAAACCAGAGAAGGAACAGGCACACCCACTAGAATTTAAATACAGCACCTTAACAAGCAACTGATTAAATACCAGGTTTTTCTATTTCTGTGATAAGGTGTGTCTTCTCCAGACGGGTCGGAAGATTACATCTTTAAGAGAATGATGTGAGGCTTTTTACCTTGTCTCAAAGTGAGCCAGTAGAATGTCAAGGACACCCGTTTATATGTCTGTGACCAGGTGTGTCTGATCCAGGAGTGCCAGAAGATTGCATCTATAAGCGGATGAAGTTGGATGGTTCTGTCGTGTTGATCAAATGGCAAGCAAAGACAGCTGGAAAGGACATCAGTCTTGACAACATGATCATCTGTTAAACCTTCGTAGAACACCACAACAGGTAAAAGAAGCATCACCATAAGTGTGCTGAGTGGATGTATGCTTTCCCATTCTCAAACAACTGATGGTTCATCATCAAGTCAACAAAACTCTTCAATGATATGACCCTTTAAATGTAATTTATTCCAGAAGCTGAGGAATCACCCATGCCAGAGCTAAGGCAAAAGTACTATACCCTTGGTACTATATCTCCTCAGTCACTTATTATGACCCACTTTCATCATCATCAGGATTCCAAAAGTCAGAGGTATTCCCCCAAACCACACAGAAGTGATCCAGTGTGTCATTTTTGTGTGGTTTCCAACGCGTTCTACCACAAAAGGACTAACATGACACACTTAACTGTCATCAAACAGATTCCAGAAGTCAAAGCGATTTCCCCACCCAGCCTCTTTGTCCATTTTTCAAAACAGGAGTACAGCGACTGAGATGACATACTCTCAGTCTTCCTCCAAACAACATCATCCTTGTGCAGTTTTCACAACAGGAGTTCAAACAACTTAAGCAAGGAACTTACATGACACATTTTAGAACTGTCATCAAACAGACTCAAGAAATCAAAGGGAGATTCCACCACAGGCATTCCCATTAATGACGTAAATCATTACGACAGTCCTCTGTACATTCACACATCAGCCATAATATCAAAGTGACAGCATATTTTTTTATCAGCATGTAGATTCCATCAGTGAATGGATTTATCCCCACACATCAAAGATGTCCTATTGCTAATCCCTTAAAGGCTTGGCAAAAAGTCGAAGGAGGGAAAGACAACCTTAATGTCACACACAATCTATAGTCACAACACGAGAGACCTTTCCTGAAATCAATGTCCTTCACATCTGAAACAAAGACATGGCTGACGATATCCCCGCCAACACCTCATGACAAATATGTGTTTTTATTTCTTCTTAATGGCCATTTGCCAAATGAAGATTGTCACCTTAACTTGGTTATTTGTTTATAAGCCATTTTTTCTGTTTACAATAGAAACAATGAAATGTTAATCACAGGTATCCTTTGCCATTCATAAAGTGCTCTCATCTCTATTACCAATATATTTGCTATTACAAACTGTATATAGGTACTAAATGGACAGCCTGAATGGCCAATGCTTACACCACAAAATTTCCATACCTATTTCTTTTTTCATTCATAAAGATTTTAAAAATTTTTAAAAATTCGAATGAAAAAATCTCAATCCATTTGCAAAATTGGTGTACTCTTCCTTTAAAGATAATGGCACCAAAGCTTCCCCATGGATTAGCATTGTAAGCACGAAAGCATCTAGTTGACACAACTTTTTCCAACATCGATGGGCATTCCAGCACACTGACTAACCTAACCATCAAAGAATGATGACCTTTTATTCCGAGCTTTGATCGGTTACTCTGGCAAATCAAGTGTGGGAAGCGAGTTAGTGAGATGACCCATGTATCTGTCAGCCACAGGCATTTTTATAGAACATCTTTGTCAGTTGGTCTTGTTCATGCCATTGACAGCTGGGTGAAAAAATGCCCATTTCCTTACAAGAAATGGCCATTTTGTTAGTTCATACTTACCTATGGAACACTTTTGCATGTTACTCCATTTGGGCTCAAACACAAGAGTATCCCTTTAATTTTCTAAAGGGAGAACTGAGTTAACAGCTCGGCCGCCAGGCGGCGCCCTGACCGATCCCGCGAGATCGCGCCGATCTCATGCCGCCATATTTAGTCTTTACTCTTGAGCGTTAATAAAGAGTATGTCCCGTTTGTGGGGACGGCGGGAGGGCCGTGTTCCATAGGTAAGTATGAACTAACAAAATGGCCATTTCTTGTAAGGAAATGGGCATTTTGTGTCATTCAAACTTACCTATGGAACACTTTTGCATCGAATCCCAGCAACCTATTGGAGGTGGGAAACGAGGACTTACCTAAGGCTGAGCTGTTGTTCCATCCAGGAGGCACCACCGGCATATTAGCTAAGGAGGACCGCCAGGGGAAAGAAATGGGGAGAACCGGAGGACCGGTATTTTGATCTCGGTATTACAATCATATTATAGAGAGTAATAGACCCATTCTCCGGAAAGCGCTAGAATTGCGTAATAAAACCATCTTCTTTCCGGCAACAGAGCTTAGAGCAAGTAAGGCATGTTGAAGGGTGTAGAATGAATTATTGCTAAACAACAATAAGAAATTGCGTCCTTTCTAGTCTACTAGGGGTTGCCTGGATGTTGAAGATAGGGCATATCAAAAATGGCGCAAGATGCGCGTTTGACTCTTCAATCGGGCTTCCCCCCCCCTTTTTTGATCTAGCCAGGATCAAACAACATGCCCCGCAGACACAATCGGGCCGATTGTGTGCATGCCATCTACGAGGGAAGAAACGTCTCGTAGGTAGAAACGAGAGAATGTGGAGTGATTACTCCAACATGCAGCGGAAACGACTTCTTGAAGAGCAACTCCTCGGTAGTTAGCCCAGGAGGTGGCTAGTGCTCTAACTTCGTGCGCTGAGATGTTAGCTAGCGCACGAAGATCAGAGGAAGTCTTCAAGGTGTTGTAGGAAAGACGAATAGTCTCCACAATCCACCTTGAAATAGTGGCGGCCGCTATCTCTCGTTTATTTCCCTCCTTATAGGACAAAAACAAACGCTCTCTCCCCTGGCGGATACCGGGAGGTTTTGTCCTATTTATGTAGAACTTTAGGGCCCTGACGGGACATAAAGTTCTGTCAGGAAGATCATAAGAGATCGTTCCTGACAGAGAGGGAATAGTAACCGGGGGCCGAGAGGCGGCCGGTCCCTGGTTCTTCGCCAGAAATCCTGGTATAAAAGCCAGGATAACCTCCCCTCCCTCTCTAAAAGCCAGCTTCTTAAAAGAAAGTGCATGGAGCTCTGATCTCCGTTGGGCGGTAGCCAAGGCTACTAGAAAGACCGTTTTGAGTGTCAGATATTTCATGGATGAAATAGACATGGGTTCAAAAGGATGCCTCATGAGCACCTTAAGGACAACAGAAAGGTCCCATTTAGGGGTGTTGTGAACCGGTCTAGGACGCTCTAATAACATTCCTCTGAAAAGAGGGGTTATTTGGTCCTCCCAACGAAGATCCCAGGTGCTTAAAACACGGAGGGTAGAAGCGATGGCGGACTTGTACCCTTTTATAGCCGTGACAGATAGTTGTCTTTCCGTGAATAATTCAATAAGGAAATCAACTAATCTGTATATAGAGGGAGAGATCGGATTAACTCCGTTCTCCCTGCACCAGGAAGTGAAGGTAGACCACTTTCCTTGATACACATCAAGGGTAGACCCCCTTTGAGGTGCGGACATGCGCTTGACAGCGATGTCCGAAAAGCCTCTCTGGTGGAGATGCAACTGGATAAGTTCCAGGCGTGAAACTTGAAAAATCCAGGGTTCTGGTGGTAGCATCTCCCCAGGGGGTGCCACAGGAGGTGCTTCCAAGTAGGAAGACTCCTGGGGTGATCTATCAGGAGCTCCAGCAAGGCTGGGAACCAGGCCTGATTTGGCCAGCAAGGTGCGATGAGAGTTATTCTCACCGGATGGCTGGTCAAGATCTTGTTCAGGACTGGTTGGATGAGAGGGAGGGGGGGAAACGCATATGCGTTCAGCCCGACCCAAGAGGCTGTAAGGCTGTCGACTTCCAGGGCCTCTTCGTCCGGAAGTGGAGAGTAATAGATGGGAAGGCGATTGTTCAGCCTGGTGGCGAACAGATCTACCTTCGGAGATTGCCAAAGGCGACAAAGGTCGTCTACAATCTCCTGATGGAGTGTCCACTCTGTCTGAACTAGCTTGTTCTGACGGGACAGGGCGTCGGCAAGGATGTTGCGATTGCCCGGTATGTGTCTGGCACATATCGATACTCCAAGGTCGGCACAAAGATGGTAAAGCTCCCAAGTTAGCTGGCAAAGAATGCCGGACTTTGTGCCTCCCTGTCTCCTGACATATGCTACTACTGTAGAATTGTCGGAGAACAGGGTTACTCTCCGATTCTTCAGGCGAAGGGAAAGAGCCCTCACGGCAAGAAGGACAGCCTTCATTTCCAATATATTTATTGGAAGAATGGTCTCCTCCCTTGTCCATAGACCTCTTATGGACATGTCCCCGTTGTTCAGATGTGCTCCCCACCCTAGTAGGGAAGCATCTGTGAACAGGGACACTTCTGGGGGCGGTGGAGCAAGATCTACACCGCTTTGGAGACGAGTCTCCGACTCCCAGAAGTTCCAGACGTTCTTGAGTAGGTATTGAGGTATCAATACCAACTTGTCTAATGGGTCCCTGTGGGGTTTCCATAGAGACATTAGAAACATCTGGATGGGACGCATATATAGACGGCCAAGGGGGATTTGGTCTGCTGCCGAATTCAGAAGTCCCAAAAGGCTCAAGCATCGCCTTGCGGGAGCTTGAGTCCTTCCTCTGAATTCTGCGACGAGATGAAGAATTTTCTTTATCCTGTCTAGGGGGGGCAGCATTTTCCCTATGGCCGTAAGGAACCGAACTCCAACGTAAACGAAGTCTTGGGATGGTATGAATTCTGACTTTGTTTCGTTGATAATCCAACCTGCGGAAACTACTTTTTGCTTTAGAACCTGAAGTTGTTGCAGTAGTAGTTCCCGCGATTTGCAACGGAGTAGCCAATCGTCTAGGTAGTGATGGAGCTTGAACCCCATCACGTGAAAGGGAGCGACGAAGGCTGTGACTATCATCGTAAAAATTAGGGGTGCCGATGCCAGACCGAACGGCAGGGCCCTGAATTGATACGTCTTTCCTTCGTAATGGAATCGAAGGAAGTGTTGATAGTCTGGATGGATCGGTACATGTAAGTACGCATCCATTAAATCCATCGATACCGCCCAATCGTTGGGCTGTATCGCCGTTGCTATAGACCTGGTGGTTTCCATCTTGAAATGAGGAACATTCAAGAAGGTGTTTAACCTGGAAAGGTCTATGATCAGCCTCCATGTCCCTGCTTTCTTGGGAACCAAGAAAACGTGGCTGTAAAAGCCGGGGGAGCATGGATCTTGAAGGACCTGGATAGCTTGCTTCTCCAGTAATGTCGCGACCTCTGCTTGGAGGGCAGAGGCCTTGACTGGGTCCTTCGGTGGCTGAACTGGGGTTGGATATATGGTAGTCGGGGGGGTACGGTTGAAATCTAGTTTCACTTCGTACCTCAACATGTTTGGGACTGGGGACCCCTTTGGGCACCAATCGTCCCAAATGTCTGCAAATTTTTGCAGACGGCCCCCGACTACCGGAGTCGGCTCCTTTTTGCGTCCGGGAGGAGAAAGGAGGGGGGAGTCACCTCTTCCGGCCAGCACCCCTTGGGCGAAAGGAGTGCTTAGTCGGACCGGATCCACCCTGGTTAGAGGAAGTATTTTTCCTCTTTCCAGTCCGGCGACCCTCCGCTTCCCGTCGGAAGGATCCAGCAGGAGCAGGCTGACTAGGCGGGGTAGGCCTAGGCAGGACCTGCCTGGCGTACGGGATTGAACCCGATGCCTGCTGGGGCCTCTCTATCTTTCTAGCGTTAGGTAGAGAGGTCTTGGCCCTCTGTGTCGCAGTGGGGGCATATAATTTGTCCCAATCTTTCTGTGCTTGAGCCGCCTCTTGTACAGAATCTGCGAACAGGAAAGAACCGTCCATAGGAGCGGTTCTTAAGGCCCCTTCCAGCTGGAGGGATCTGATGACATTGAGAGAGCCCAGTGCGGCGTCTCTACGGAGTAGGACGCTATTTGCTGCGGTCTTGGCGGACAGCGCAATAGCGTGCCTAATCGAATGTGACAAGGATGTCACAAGCGATTTTGTGTCATCAGATAGTGACTCATTATCTTTTAGGGATCTGGCTAGGGCCAGGTTAGTGTGCTCTGCGTAGGAGAGCACCGCTAACGTGTTTTTGGCCAGACCCTCTTGTGCTCTAAGGTCTCGGTAAGCCGAGGAGGAAGTCACCCTAGGCACGAGTTGGTCCAGCTGTACATCGTCCTTTAATATGGAAGTCGATGCTGCAGCTGGACAGCCGGCCGAGCTGACTCGATAATAGTCAGCGCGGTACTGCCTAACGGGAGGAAGTTGTGCCGTGAACAACTTCCCCGGTTTACACCAAGCTTCCGGTCCGACTGCCGGAAGGACAGGGATGGAAGTACGTTGGTGGGCGCCTTGTGAGTCTCTGATTGTACGCTCCAAAAGTTCAGAGACTGCTAACACCGACGGGGAGGGAGGAAGGAATTCAAGTGCCCGAGTGGAGCCTTGAGAAACCTGTGGATTGGGATCCACTTCCTGTCCCCAGAGTGAAAAGGTCGGTGTTGACAAGGCTGGCAGTTCCGGCGGGGTAGGGCACAGATCCTGCGGGAGGTACGCTCTGATCAAGGATCTGAGTGTCCTCATATCCGACAGGATACTGGCCTCCTCTGGTGACAGCTCCTCCTGATTGGGGGAGCGGTAGCCTGGCTGAGAACTCTCGTTCTCAGAAAATTCCTCTAAAATAGAGGAGTCGGATGGTGGGTATCCGATGGGACCAGGCGCACCAGAGGAACCGGAACCCTGCTCCAGATGGCTAAGTCTATCAGAAAGACCTGCTACCATCTGGATGAGCTGGGACAGTTGCTGTCCCGACTCGGGTTCCGGACCCGACGTGCGGCTTCTCTCAACGACGGGCGGTTGAGGCGAGGGTGAGCGCATAAGCGAACCCTGGAAGCCGTATGTGCGGGCGAATGGGTCTTCCGGAAGCGGAAGTTGCCCATATTCTGAACTAGAGTTCAGATGTCCTCTCTGCGTAGCTCGTTCCATGGGAACGACGCCTCTGCTACGAGGAGGGGGTGGCACTTCCGGTTGGTTCCACCCAAGAGGTTGGCCAACGTAGGAAGGTGCCTGCATTTCCGGTAGGACGAAGTCCGAAACCGGAAATGCCCGTAACTCCTTCGCCGGTATGGAGCTACCGGAAGCCCTTTTAGAAGGAGGTACGGAGGGCGGAAACGCTGTTACCGAAGACGCATGGCGTTTCGGAGGTGGCGTTATAAGGTCCGGCCCTACTCTACTGTGTCCGTGAGGACTGGGGTTATTTCGCAGTAAAGACTGAGAAAAACCCCCAGTAGAGTCTTCGGTTACTGAAAAACGGGAACCCGCGTCAGTAACCGGAACTGCAATCGGCGGACCGGAAGCAGGGTGCTCCCGCGGGTACAAAGGGCTTGTACTCGGGGGAGCGGACGACAGGGGAACCGGAAGGTTCCCTGAGGTCCGGGGTATATTAAACCCTTGGAGACTTATTGGATGTAAGTCTCCCTTGGGACCACAGACATTAATAATGTCAGATCCCGCATCCTTCGCAGCCGCGGCCGGAACCGGAACTCGGCTGACGGAAGGGGTGGTGGCGGGAGGTTTGCTAGACCTCCGGGTTATATGCCCGGAAACGGAACCGGAAGAGGGTTTAGGCGTCTTCGCGGCCCGTTTCCCGCCACCAGACGCATTCCTTTGTGGTGAGACAAAGGATGCCGTCGGAGGGGTACGCCATATAAAAAATGGTACCAATGACAATAAAAACACTGGGAACCCCAAGTAGGCCAGAAAGGACGCAATAATTAATGGAAAGGAAAACATGCCTACTTGAATTAAACACTATTGCAATGGATCTGAGTCTTGTTCATTACAATAGAGCGGAGAATAGCCTACTTAACTCTACCCTACCAAGATCAAAATAATGGAGCCGGGTCGACTAAGCTAGCTAAGAAAATGTCTATAATTAAATAGACTGGACAATACTAATGCCAAGATTAGTTTGGCGGTCTACTCCGTAGGTGAATGAACCCAAAAATCGTCTAGACTTGGCTGGTTGAATTTGGTTTTAAATCGAATTCACGGCAGCTTTGAAAAAACGATGTGCTTCGTAGAAGCACAAGAGTAAAGACTGAATATGGCGGCATGAGATCGGCGCGATCTCGCGGGATCGGTCAGGGCGCCGCCTGGCGGCCGAGCTGTTAACTCAGTTCTCCCTTTAGAAAATTAAAGGGATACTCTTGTGTTTGAGCCCAAATGGAGTAACATGCAAAAGTGTTCCATAGGTAAGTTTGAATGACACAAAATGATCGTTTTGTGTATCAGAATGATGTTGTAGTCGTCAAGAGCATCGGTAAATACAACAGATTTCCTAAGGGTATCAGACATTCCTTCTGTATCTTGATTCATTTACTACTAATTGTCTATAAGTCACGGGGAACCAGAAAGAAAGATGAAACAAAATACATGAATGACCATGACAAACAGCTTTATTAGACATTTAGTCACATATTATGTGAAGATAGCCACTTTTTTTTCTTCAGTGATATTGGTTTTACACTGAAAGAGAATTCGGCCATTGTAAAGGCCATCATACCCACAAACATTCACCATTACCATGATATGATGAAGTTCTTCAAATTCTGCAAGACAGCAGATCAATTCTTGAACTAACCGATATTGTTGGTTGTTGGAATTTCTTAAGGAAAGAATTACATTCAAGGCATATCAAAGGTCACATTAGCCGCCATCTCCACCCACAAGATGGCCATGGAATTTATAATCCAGCGGAAATGCCTTGGGCTTGATCATCATTGATATAGTTGATATCAGCAGTGTGTATAAGCGATATTCAGATTGAGGGTAAGAATTAGCAAGATTACTATTTTCATGGTGGCAAAGATTGACATTTTTTTAAACTTGTGTCTACCTCACAATTTTTCACAAGTTTGTTTTTATCAAAAGAAAGCTTTACTTGGTAAATATGAATGGAAGTCACAAGAGAGGTTTCTCTTTCAAAGTAACTCTGATGCTAGTACCAACAGGTTGCAAAGATGAGTATGAGAAAGTGGGTGATGTGAACAAAGTCTTGTTGATACTTTTATTTAACACCTGGTGTACGTTTACACAAGGCCTTTTGGTACAGCAGTAAAGTCAAAAGCTGCGCTTACACCACGAAATATTGGTGGACCAATTGCACGTACACCACCACATTGCCGCGACAAATTGGTTCGGCAATCCATTGCCGATACAAATTGCCGGGCAAATTTGTCCCACCAAGCTTGATGGTCCAAATTCGCCCGGCTTGTTAAAAGCTCGGCTTTGTCGTGGTGTACGCGCAAATGGATCGGCAATTAGCTAGTTAGATGGTTCGGCTCCAGGCGGCGCTTTCGAAATGGCGCTTTCTGCTTATTGTTTGCGAGCCATCTGTTGCCGGATTTTATAACTAGCTGCAGCGCTGGTGTACGCGCTAGGTGGATTTTCAATGGTGCGGCATTGGTTCGCGAACCAAGATTGGTGGTCCATTTTCAGGTGGTGTACGTGCGGCTATAGTGTTACTAGTCTTATTCTCATATCACCCAATCTCAATGTCTTACATGTGACTTGTGATTTCATCCCTATAATTCTGTTATGAATCATATGATCAGTATAAAAAGAATCCCTCCAACAGATGTGTTATCCAATCAGCCCATATAAAGGAGAGTCAAGCCTTATCAATAACCACCAGTATATCGTGGGCTGCATGATTTATTTGACGTCTCCTATGATTAGATAAATCTACCGGTATAGAATCAATGGAACCAATCAATTCGTATATTATGTGGTATACATATTGTACACATCACATACATTCTGTAGTGAAAATAAAGATGAGAGGCCTACTGTTTGAACGATTTTTAGTCGGCAGTCAAATGTTGCTTCAGGCAAGCCACGAGAAGATCAGCTCACCAGCACTCTATTAAACACACAATCAAAAGCTATAGTACCAAGATGAAACCTTAGATGACATATGGAACAATCTCTTTTTATATCATGATCATGAACAACATGTCTTATTTCCCTGTCTTACAACGACAGCATCACTGCATGCATCTCTCATTACTAGATCCAGGGACCAACAATTACAGCCAACAACAAGGGCTACAAATGTTTTACAATGGAAATGTCGCAGGAAGGGACCATCCATCTACTTTCTGTAGACCTCGGAAAGGATGGAAAAAAGGTGTACAACGAGTGTGTAACTGAGGGGGAGGGTGAGGTGGGGCGTGGCTCAAACAACCAGCTTACATATGCCAACTCACATGCAAGCTGGTTTAAGTGTCTGACTGGTACCATATGGCTTTGCCAGCAGATTTCAAAATATTCATAATTGTGAATTACCACAGTGAACATTGAAAATGTGAATCGGAATTTGATTTCCCATGAAATGGCTAAACCTCCCACACGACAGACATTTCAATTTATCAATTGTCTTGCTTACTAGGCACTGAACATATCATATGATCTGGATATGGTCTGGTTGGACATGTGCTGCAATCCAGGCCCGAGCAACACAGCTGTAACTTAACGGATGTATGGAGGATGGGCAACTGGATCGAAATGTCTTTCACTTTCGATGCATAAAGGGGAAATAAAGACACCAGACCTGGATGATCATTATCTAGGCATCTAAACAATAGTGTAGGTATGAATGGATACAATCTCATCATGATCGTATGATATCTCGGCATATATGAGAGCTGCAATAAATCTAACCATAGAAGATACTACCAGGACAGAAATAACGTACATTATTACCATTCCTTGTTACAGCTGGTGTATATCTTTTGCTGACGTTCCCACTTATATCATGAATAGCTGTCAAGCTGTCAAGGAGAAAACTGAGCCAGATATTCCAGTGGCTACACACTATAAGGTCCCCCTCTCAGCTATGGTTGAAAACAACAAACTGGACCATCTCTGGTGACTCCTACATCCAACACCACACCTTCAACTGGAGAGCAACCAAATCAGACCTCTTAGTATTCCTTAGGGGTTAATCCAATAAAGAACATATCACGTTCCTATCATCACCAACCACCTCTGACATTTCTCATTCTTTACCAAGTTGATCATCAGGGTAGTCGATGCTCACAATCAAAAAAGTTGCTGCTCACATTTTCTTTGTTGGATCCTGACAGAACTGTCAGGTACCAGTAGCCCGGGGTGATGAGGTTATTAATTTCTCACCCTCATTATATTTCTACAGAAAATCCACAGTTTATTAATTAGGAATTCGATGGCTTACTTTCCATTGACATGAAGTGAGGAATTGAATCCGTTTTTTCTTCAGAGGCTTAAATTCGTGGCTGGAAATAACTTTGCGAGATCAAAATAGATATATGGGGAGAGATGACATTCTATGACGTGTGGGAGTGATGGCAATTTTAATTTAGCTTTTCAAATTTATCAAAACTTTAAACATAAAGATTATTTCAATCATCTTACGTAGCGTTTTCAAGTATGTATACATATCAGTTTACACAACGGCATAGTTGAAATTTATATTCAGTACATATTTTAGAAAATTTGAATGTTTTAAGTTGGAGTTCAATTTCAAAACGTTTGAACGATAGGAGTAGGCCTTTAAAGAGACGGACTAAATACTGACCCTGAACACCAGAAGACAACAGAGTGGAGAACTGATACATGACCATATTCTTCAGCCGAGAGTGAAGAGCTAGCATTTGCCTTACCAATCTTTCCCTGCTGTCAATTAGAAAGCCAGAAGTATAAACCTAGTCCCACATAATTCAAGAGGCAACTATAAACGGTTGTTTAGTCTCGCCATGTTGGATGTAACAGAAGCTGCGGAAGTGCTACAGGTGGCCGGGTTGGGGAACTCCTATAAAGATAACTCTACATGTCACAGGAGCTAGGAGGAGTCTGTTCAGAAGTCATCTGGTGACTATTATACACAGTTAATGGCCTGGGTTGTGTTCCTTACAATGATATATTCTTCATACAAGCACGAATAGCTATGATGCACTGTGAGATAGGAGAGTCCTCTCTGACTACGTTGTGTAACAACGTATCTGGTTCCTGCCTTTTAACTCCCTTTAACCAACCAGCAATACACTATAGTCCTTGACAATGACATAAAGCACTCCTGAGACAAGAATTGTTTAGCACCGCTTAAAAGACCTTTGACCTTTGCCCAGGTAGATGCTATGGTCAAGAGATGATGACGAGTTGGTGGTTTCAGGGATTTCACGGTTCCATAACATCCATTAGTTGATTGAAAGACTGCGGGACAAAAATCGGCTCATCAGATTTCATCACAACAACAAGAAGCCTCCTTAACAGAAGATGTGTTCTTTTGGCGAGGTGAATATCTGACCTTTGAGTTCTATAAAGAACCTAATGAGCAGCAAGCCTACTTCGACGATTCTTTCACAGGATGTGGGGGTAGAAAGATCTTTTTCTGCCCTCTCACCGCAAGACCTTCTTCTTCAGTGTTGGCTCTGCAGGGCACTTAATTTTCAAGATGAGGCCTGGCGGCCAAATTGGTCAATGGATTTTACTGAAAATCAAGGATGTTATAGAGGGTACATAGATATACCATCACATGAAATTTGGTTGCAATCCAACTTTGTTAAATTTTCAAGATGGCCGCCTGTCTGAGCAGGAAATTTTTTTTGGGGGGTAGAAAACCTTCTAGCTCAAATAGAAATGAAACGTGCCACCTAGCGGTGATTTGGTGAACAATAATCTGACTGATGCTATAGAGAAATATCGATATCAATGCTAATTAACCGTTTATTCTTCTAAATATCACGGAAATGACAACTTGGACATGTTCTAAAATTATCAAAAAAATTTCTGAAAACCAAGATATCGGGTGAAAACATCAAAGTTCTGTTGATTGAGAGGGAATATCGTTTTCGTGATATTTTGAAGAAATACTGCCAAACTAGCATTGATATAAAAATTTCACTTTAACGTCTATCAAATTATGTATCTATCATTAATATCCCGCATTTTCAATGTTATATCACGCACAGTTTGCGGATGCAGAGCACTTTAAAAATACCTTGTACCCAGGTCTAATAGGCTTTTTAGTCCTATACATTCATGCTCATGGATGGTCATATGGGGCCTGGATCCAAGGCCCCTTTTAGAGTTTGATGGCAGAATTTTGCAAAAATTTACCAAATTTTTGAAAAACCATGAAGCAGTTGGAATTTTGAGCTGATTTTTGCATGCAGCATCTGTACGACATCAACAACTACATTTACAGTGTTTTATTGTTTTTGACATGTCTAGATATCAATTATAACAATATATCATTTGTGTCATTTTAAGATGGATTTTCAGGGCAATCATGAGCGACGCTATGATGTTGAAAATTTTGGAGCGCAGTGATAGATACATGCAATGGTCCAGGGATCATGTGCTCACCTCGGGTAATGTAATGGGCAGAGACCTGTATTCATCCACGACCGGAAGTGTGGCACAGTCACATAGAGCTTATCAAAATGTGAAGTTGTGGTAAATACATGGCTGGGATGGACCAAAGTGGAATTAATTCTCAATCTGTGGTTGATTCTTAATCTACAGAGTCAGGCCATCACAGAAATATGCTTTTTGATAATATATTTAAGAAAATGTGGTCTCACTGGTCAGTTTAGAACTTGTACTTTGACAGGGCCATATCAATGCGCCAGTGACGTTTTGATGGATATGGTGTACGGAAATCTTTTTTTCTCAGGCAATCGGTATTGGAATTTTTTAAAACTTTATTATGCTATTGGCAAAGGGTTCTTCTTGACACGTATAAAATTTTGTGCAGATTGATTGGTCCAATGAGTACTTTTTTCACCAAAACCTATGCACAACAATGTACACGTAATGTACACATGTTTTAATAGAGGACTCTGGCCTAATGCATGTCATTTGCAGGGATATGGGGATAACAGTTTCTGGCTAGTTCCACCAGTTTTGATTCCATTGAATACTACGCACGACGACGGACGCCATGGTATCGTATGAGCTCCCCAGAGGTGAGCTAAAAAGGAAATTTGATCATAGAAATGATACTATTATTGCTTCTACTGAAAACAGAGGCTGCACAAGTTCAAAAAAGAACATACCGGGTAATATGTTCCGCTATAATCATATTGTAAGGCGCAGCATGGAAAACAATAACATGGAACAGTGTGCTCAATCAGTCTGGTCTCAAGCAGACGAGGCACTTTCCAAGAAACCCTAGCAATTCTATGGAAGTGATGCTGATGCAACAAACAAATATCAGCCAACAATCATGGTAATAATAAGAACCCTTAATACACATACTAGGTGACACAAAAAAGATGGAGTACTTTTCATATTGAATACCAAATGGGTGTTCCAATATATTTTGACCTCGGTAATCAGGACACTAATGGTCCTGAGTAATGAGGTTCTACTGTTAAGCAAGTTTTATAGAATGTCTTTCGTCACCAATTAAAAGTATCTGCTTGTTATTGTGTTGCGTAGTACTTTACTGCTGGTGAATGTACCTGGTGTGCCAAAGAAATGGTTGTTTTGAGGATTGGATAAACCATGTTTATATCTTACCAAAATGTCATCTTTGCAAGAAATTGTTGATCTAGCTGAGGACAATCAATGATTTGAACAGATTAGACTTGCAACACTATCAGGGGCTGCATGTAGTTCTATGGAATCAGAAAGGATTCGCATAATACCAAGATACAATATTGCGATAGTGGAAAGTCCATTTTTTGAGGGGTAATTTCTTGTATTGCTTAATTAATTCTAGAGAAGTGCAAAGAATTGATGTTGACCTTATATCTAGTATCTTTGTTTGATTTTCCAGAGAACTCATCTTTTATTTCTTGAAAGGCAGAACATTTTTTGCAAGGAGTGTTAAATTTCTGACTATTGACGCCATCTTGACCTACCTTCCTAAAAAGATGCGCTGCTCCAGAAAGCTACAGGAAGATGATCAATTATGAGAGATATCAAGTATGTATTTTTATACTTTTATTCTACAGGTGGGGGGGGGGGGGGTGAAGGCAAACGAAAACATGTTGATTACAAGTTAGCACAAATGGAACACACTGTACAAATAGATATCTATTTAATCTCAAAAGCTTGTCTTCCAGGCCCCCAGACAAAAGGTGTGTCCTAACCAAAGAAAAAAACCCAGAAAATAGCTCCCCATGTGGTTTGTTTCTCAAGACAGAGAAGATGGGAGTGTGAAGGTCATCCTAATCTAGACCAATATGATACCCAAGCCCAGCTTATGACCACAAAGAGAGGATTACCCTTCCATGCCTTTCACACCCTCAGTAGGGGGACTGGGGAGAGTACTAAGATTAGCATCCCTCCTTTGTGACGGCCTCAGTAATTGCTTGCCTCATTAATTGGACAACAAAATAATCATGAGTTCTTCTGATCTAAGGATGGGGATGGCAGACGTTTAATAAGGTTGTCTGTCCTGGCACAAGGTTGGAAAACAAATAACATTTACTGAGAACTGGATATAATGCCTCTGAAGGGTGGGTGGGGTGGGGGATGGGGGGTTGCACTTCCTACTCCATCAGAAAATGGAAATTGAGGGTAAAATTGATATCTCTTTGAAATTAGCAGTGTCAGGTTGAATCTTGGTGAAATAGATCTTAGTCAATCCTGGGCTATGGAAATGTCAAACAGAAAATAGTAAAGGGGGCAGGTCATCGCCTGTGTACATGTAGAGGGCAGGGCAGTTCATTTGCACCAACATCCTACATTCTCAGACTGCAGCATTGAGTAAATAAGAGTTCAGATGAGTAGATGAGACTTCTGTTAAATTAAACGCAACCGCTTCCAAAAGCTTAGGTATGGGTTTGGTTCCACCTGACATTGTCGGTATTTGCCAGCTTCCCAGTCGTTCTTTAGAGTCAGCTTTTACAAGAGGGTGTTTAACATGCGCTTCTGGCCCTCATTGTGATACAAAGACTTGAGGAGGAATGCATACGACAGGTTTGTCACCAGATGGATCGATCTATGAATACCATCCCAATGAATGACAACCAAATGAAAATCATTATTCGTCTTAATATGCTTTGGTATGGTTTCATCAATCTGGCAGATGGGTCGATAGTAAATGGATGCTGCAGTGTGATCATAACAAGGAAGAGATGAGTAGTTCGATGAGCTTCCTGGTGATGTACACGACTGGAGTATTTTGGGGTCATCTCCAGGGAAAGGGAAGGTCCAAAGCTGATTTATGTCATCCTGGTACACTCTGCCACTCAGCGATATGGGTTTGAGTCAGCATTTTCTCTCAGCGGCCTTGATTTGACCACCAAGAACTGCTGGTAAGCTATCATATAAATTCCTTTAAACAACCATCACTCATTCTATGAACCAAAATCCCTTTCAGTTCCGGCATCTGTCGGGCAAGCAATCACCTTCCAGTCCAGTCAACGATACCATAATATGCACGTGGTAAGTGTACTCCTCCTAAGTAACATCCATTCTCCCTCCTTTAACGACACAACGGAGACCTCTAACCTGTTTATGGTCTATTTTTAGGCCAAATCATCTAAACTTGGAAGCCACACAAAAGTTTCTGGCTATTTGCAGGCAGATATAATTACAGCCACGCGACAGTCATACAAGTCTGCTCGACAACAACAAGGCTGAAATTTCCATTTAAATTGTCTATTTATGGAATGTGATGTACTGTCAGGAAACCTTTTTAACAGAAAATCTATTGATTTTTATAATGAGGCAGTAGTCAACACCACGCAAATAATGTCAACTTGAAATATGAAAGCTTTGAATAATGACAGGTTAAATTCAGTAACATTGATAGAATACCACATCATAATCAATCTAGTATATTTTTTTATTAAAACATTCAATTATTCTTAACTGAGGTGACAGAAACTGCAGGCAGTCACGACTGGCTGTGAAAAGGTTACATATAAGCAAACCCCTTTATTTTTGCAGTCCTACATGTTTGCAACATCAGTTGCAGAATTGGCGTCCATTTATTTCAGCACTGTTATATTGTGAGAGATCGTCTACCTGTTGATTATCCTCCTGTATTCTCCACTAACCACCAAATTGCCCGGCAGCCACGATCTCACTCACAACACGTAACAGAATCCCCACCACACTATCCCCACCCTCCCTCAGGATATTCAAACGCGATGATATTTCTAGATATTTCCTGAGTAGGAAGCTATTTAACAGTTATTCTTCCTGCTTGTAGTCATCTTACATCGTTCGATATTTGACCTTGCCCTCAAGTCACCTTTCATCGCGCCTCGCATAGAAATCATGAAAAGGGCAAAACACGTTGAAAATAAAGTCCATCAGCAACCAATTGAGTGTAAAATTAGTGACCAGTTGTGTCTTCGATGCCAGACTGGACCCTAAGGTCACCTCTCATTGCATCATGCATAGAATTCATAGGAAATGAATAGCATTTTGGTTTGTCAGATGGGAGAGACCCCTATTGGTGACCTTGTGTAACTTTTAACAGGATCTCCTGGCTCTTGTCTGAAGACTCCCTTTAAAGTGCTTCATTTTGACACTGAACCACCACCTTCAATCAGCAAGGGAAGAGAAGCAATGCTATTTTTGTCTCCTGTTGCTTCCGTGGATCGAGGTAGCAATTATCCTGCTGCTTCCTTTTGATAATCACCTATTCCTGCTTCAACCTGGTGATTCTTCAATGTCAGTCCTTCCTCAATGATCATATGCTGACAGACGTTGAAAGAGATTGGTATAATTACTTCATCATTGCCTCAGAGTGCCTTCAAGGTCACTGGAATTATGAATTTTCCTTTAGAACGTCAATGAGCAATGATATTTTTGTTGGTGCCATGCCATCTAAAAGAAAGTGGAGGATAGAATATACTGTGATTTTAATTAAGCCAGAGTAAATACTTTCCAAACATTATCACCTATTTAGAATATTTTCAACCTAATTTGAACCACAATGGCAGTAGACTGAGAATGGAAAAGCATAGCAGATATACAGTGTTTAGTTCCCTAGGGAGAGGATAATGGTCTCTGATAGAACAGTGGGTCCTCCCACACCAAATAACACTAGAATTCATGCCAATATTATTCCAAATTTGGTCTATCAGATGCTGACGACAATATGGTCAATACATATTGATACGTATTAAGGTTTCACAAGTTTATATGTTGTGAAAACATGTAAAGTTCAGGTTTTGCCTGAGGTGAGTAAAAGTGGTTTTAAGGTGAACAGAATAACAGTTAATTTCCAGTATTGTAGTAGAACAGTTTTTAGGTTTAAAATACTCAAAACCAAATTAAATGAAAGGCCAGGAGCCATTGTGCTCCCCGTATAGTCATTTGGTGGTTAGGAATTCACGCTGATTAAGAAACATGCTATATGAAGGTCAAATCAAAAACGCGTAGGATGTGTGATGTATCCTTGTTCAGAGTACCTACCATAAAATTCTATCGAAAAAAGAGTCACTTATAAGAGAGATATCACACTTTTAAGGTTTCCACTTTTGGCCTCCTGGAGGCCAAGTCAAGAATCAGATCAGACAGAAATTCAGTGCCAGAGATCACCTGACCTGGGGTCCTGTGTACAAAATTTCAAGTTCATAGCCCTAGCGGTTAAGAAATGTGCCACTGTTTTTGACGACAACAGATGACATTGGACAACGGACACTGCGGTATTGTATAGACTCTCCTACGGTGAGCCATAAAGCTAGGAATTGAAGACCTCAGGGTGGCAATCCATACATCCCACCTCAAGATTATTTAACATCTATAGAATCAGATACTATACATCCTCCACCAGTCAATTCACTTCTCCTCAAAACTGATTTGCACATCTTCATTATGAACTGGCATTACCTATTCGGTACAACACACAAGAATGATTTTGAATTAAACCAGTAATTCTCTTGCTTTGAAGTTAGATTGCCCTTTTTTTGGTTCTAATTAAAATCGGATTAAAACTTAGAAATTGAATCAAGCCTTCTGATGAAGAGCTTCATCCGAAAATGTGCCATGTATCGGCATAAAATTTTGTCAATATGAGGATAATGAAACCAAACTGAATTTTGGAAAATTTATTAGAAACTTTGTGGATATGTAAAATCATAGTGTTGGCCCGACACTGCAATATTTTCGTTGACACACAGTTTCGTACGAGGGGACTGCTGGATTACCTGTTATCTTGTGGGTACTGCTGAATCCTGTTCTGTTATCTTGACACACAAGGCACAGAGTATGTTATTAGGTAGGGATTGGACTTGTTTGGTAAACTATTTAGGAGATCATTTACAACTTCACCGAAAAATGTCATGGAAGCCATATAGAGATAAAAAATACGAAATTATATGCCAATGGCACATGGCCAAAGCCCACTCCATCGATTCATTCCGAGACCATTCATATCAATAACACCAGCAGTAAGAGGACGCTGGGACTCAAAGGAACATGTCACTCTGTCAGTGGCAGACACTTCATTATTCACTTGTTGATTGGCGAGTAATATTCTTAAAGCGTTTGAAGGTCAGCATACGCAGCCAAGCAGTTATGAACGCCCTCCACTAGTTGCATCATAGACTTCTTCCGTTTTTCCATCAATCCTATTCAGATGTCAGAGAGATGAGATATTTCTGTTATCATAAGTAAAGTGTGCAACTGTACACAAAGCCCCTGGATACGGGGTATCCAGAAACCCTGCTGTCGGTACACAACCTCCCTTAGCGGACACCTCTCTATTTTAATAAGGACAGTGCATTTGGTTCCAAATTGATCATTTCGTAATCTCATCTTGAGAAGGCACACCCAAAGGTCAACGGAAGGGAAAACCATCACTATGACGCTCACAAGGGATTTCCTGTGACTAAAATTCATGTCATCTTTGGGTGAATCAGGCGGCTCTCCCAAAGGTCAAGAAGGGAATGTCCTGAAACATGATCAAGAGTTCTTTTGATACCAGTAACTTAAAGGTGAGGGTGAATAAGGTGACCAAAGGTCAGATGAATGGGTTCTTTTAACAATGACGACAAAATGCCAAAGGAATGAACAACCAATGCAGAAAAAGTCACAGCCGTCACAAAGAAGCATCTTTAGAGTCGGATACAGTTGCTTCCATTGAGGGATGATAGTTACAATAAAAAGTGAATCATTGGGGATACCCAAAGGTCAAAAGGCTGCAAGAATAAAGCACTTCATTATTGTTAAAATAATCAAGAGAATACTGGCCATACGATTCATGAAATGTCTGTAATGAATCATTCAGGGTAACCTTTGGGTTGAAGAAGGTGGCTGCAAAGGATTTGAAAGGTGACAGAATCATACGCATACTACACATCATGGCAATGGAGGATTTTATTTTCAAATTTCAATAATCACATAATCTATGAAAATAAAATGCTTGTGCAAGAAATGTCCCCATATATGTAACCATAAAACAATGGTCTGGTATCATTCCCAATCTAGAGAGATCATATTAATGAATCTGATGCCTCGACTGATTGCTGGAGAAAAGGATCAGGTGTTAGTCCATCACAACCGACTAGTAACCATAGATACTACTAATTATTTGTTTGTTATTTGGTTAATGGGGACTGTGGTGAGACTGAACTGCAGACACTTTGGCCAACTTCTGTGTGTCATCAATTGTCTGGAGTCAAGCAATTTAAATAGCTTGCTTATGCAGTGTTTTATATAACAGAGAATGCAACTTACTTCTAGAATATGATAACTCTAATGATAAATAAAAGAAAGCCTTTCATCTATATCTTATACCGCTGGTCATTTTTACTAACCGGGGAAAGCTTCCCCCGCCTGTTCCATTAACACTAATAATACAGAATAAAAACGTCCACTCCCTGTGATTAGGGGAGAACCTCCTCCCTGCTGATTCACTTCTGCACCAAAAAAGGGCATCATTGTTTTTCTCCTCGACATGAGAAAGTAGCCAGTGTCCGATCCTTCATCCCTTTCATCTACATCATGTTTTTCTTGACAAGCACAGCAGGAATAAAGCACAACATTTAGCTCGGAAGGCACCTTGGGGACGCCGCACGCAATCGCTGATTTGTCCAAGTTTCTCACGAGGGTGTAATGAGCTCTAGATTGTCACATAAGAATGCCTAAATGGGATGGAGAAATAGATTATATTTGTCAGGCACACCGGAAGGAAACGAGATTAGATGACACGCAAAGGTCCATGGATGGCTTCTTTTGCCCGTAACAGGGGTAATTTGGACACATGACAATCTAATATTAGCCATGGCTGGGGAGCTTGGTAAGCTTCCAGGGGAGGGGATCAAGGCGCTTCACTCTCGGTTTCAAAGAAATCTTTGACGTTTCTCTAAATGCTGATCTGCTTCTGCCCCTTAATGGGATGTTGAAAATAGATTATTTTTAACAGGCACACCGGCAGGAAACATGTATGACAAACAGGATACTCAGACTAAAAGCGAAGACACTGGGTCATTTTTAGCAACAAACTGACAATGATAATATGCCCCAGGCAGTGGGTGGGAGAGAAGATAAATATAGCAACTGAAATGGGTTCCTATGCAGTAAAACATATAGACATGAGTAGGCTTTTTAGCACTTTTTTAGACATTTATCTTTAAACCCCAGATATGATGAGTCAAATAGCTCTTTGCTTTTACGCGACAATAATCATCATCTCCTCAAAGTCATTTGTTCCACTCAAACGCATTTGAAATTCAACAGAGAAAAGACATTGCTTTTGAAGCCACTTTGTTTTCTTTGCCCTTTGAATGTATTTTTCTGTTTCATCGGATCCTTTTCTATGTACTCAAAACAAAATTCACATGCAACAACATGGCAAACTTTGATCATAAATGTCAGTTGATCAATTTATTTTTAAGTAAAGAACACTGCAAACAAGTGATTTTTATCACCGCAACCAACAACATAGCCATGACAATACGATGTTTACCATATTGGCGGCCATTATCTAATCAGAATCGCCATGGCTACTTTGATTGTTGCTGCGTCAAAAATCGCTCATTTGAGAACGCTTTAAAGGACAAGAACTGTATTTTCCTAAGTAAATTATCACTGTAATGGATCTAAACTATGATAATATTTGTTTTGTCAAAAACTTTTCTTCATGTTAGAATTTGCATTTTACAAAAATTGTGAAAATGTTATGATTAACAGCACATTTTGAAGCCATTCACTTCCGCTAAGTCACATGAAAAATGTTATACGGCTAATTAACCAGAGCAAAAACCATTGTTACCTTACTTAAGACACAACAACAAGAACATCGAACACACTTCAAAGCTACGCCCACACATTTCTGCACTTTGAAGTGGGAACATATCATACAGAAAGCTAATAGCCTTTGTTATCTTTTTTCAACCAGCGTGATCATTTCCATGAGTATCTGGCATTGGTGCAAATGACTTTTATACAGAAGCATTGAAGATATTAAGGCTGAAATCACTGATTTTAATGCTGCAAACTACATTCTGACTTACCGAACTTCATTGGCAGACAGCCTACACATAAGGAGAGACACCTATCAACAACTCAGTAAGAAATTATCTTGCCTACCTGGCCCAAATCTACAGTCACCCTTTGACAGTGAGCCAATTCATCACTTCACAATAGCAATGTTTGCTTAAAGCCAATAACTTCAAATGCACAAGGCTGCTTAGTATTAGAAACTGGTACCTGTACAAGACAACTGCTGACAAGATTGAAACGTTTTTCGGAACCACAATGTGCGTCATTCGTGTAACGAAAGGCACGTTATCTTTTTCAATGATTTCTCCCATCACCGCAAGGAATTCAATTTAAAAATCGCTTTAGATCTTCTTGCTTATCAATAAGGTTTGTATGACTTTGATAACAAGGTCTACAAAATGTCTTAGGGTAGTTTTCATGACAGAAGTGGTCTGATTGCATCTGTGACATTTTAAAGGTTGCCACAGATATTTAACACCAAATAAAATAATGCCCAAGCACAAATAAGGAGATGCATTTGTGCTCATTTGTTTGATAATAAAAGTCTTATCACAGCAGAACATCTCTATTAAAGGGTAAGCAGATTAGAACAGCATTGCTTTTGATTTTTAGAGGCACAGTGAGCATTGAGAACGTCAACATGGCATTTTTCACCGGGATAGGTACCCTCCTCCCCTCTTTTAACAAAGTCGGGAGACTTTTACCAGCTGATCAGAGCTAAAAATAGTTACAAGGTTATGAACATAACATAAGTTTCGATATCATCTGTTTCTAAAACGTCATTATATTACTTAATCTGAGCACTACTTGCATTAAGAGACTACATGTAGCAAGGGTAGAAGTCTAAATGTATTGACACTTTTATCTATTTTTAAATGTTATTTTATTCCTTTTCAGCATTATGTTAGAAATAACAAACCGAAACAACAAAGAGTAAAGGTCTTAATGTATCTCTAATATAATTCCAATACCGCAAATGGATATGATTTCACATATATCGTGTCTTATTCAATCTTTAAACATCAAGTGCTATCACAATTGTTTGAAATTTCAGACCTTGAATGCATGATTTGAGATAATTGGGCAATATCTTCTGAAAGCTTACACACAATGGATGAAATTTACCATGTCGGGTACAATTTCTCTACAGTAATGTGAATAAATCTTGGCTCAATCACATCAGGGCTATCTCAATATCTTGATATAAAGGTAGATGACTTTAAGGAGTCAGTGTCAGAGTCAAGGATTTTAGTTTGATAATAATAATGTTGAACTGGCAACACAAATGAATTGAAGATACATGCATGTATTTTAAAGCAGGAGTTCTGTTTTTGTGGATTTCACAAATAACCTTATATTTCTTTTTTTAAAAATAAAAATTGCAAAAAAAATATTTTTGACTTAACAACTGAAGGAATCTTTGTAATCCCCCAAATAAAAATTGTGAGTTTTTAAATCTTAGTATAGAACAGACCAAGATAAGCTTTGGTTTCTGATACCCGTGTCTGATATACTTTCATTTGATCGGTGATTGTAAACTATACACAAAACAAGAGTCTGGCAATCCTGCCATTACACTGGCCGCCTTCTTTTAAAGGAATCCCATTGACGTCATTCTGTGGGAGTCATTTCAAACAACTCTTAGTGAGGATTATCCATGTCATCCGGGAAGTATGGCCTTGAGCAGGAATGTAGCAGTTATACGAGTATCTTAAATCAAGAGTAACCCTTATTGATTAGACCTGATAATGATACAATTTAACTTTGATGGGAGGATATCTCAATGACGTCATTAACCATTAGTAATTTAACCAAATATCCCAAAGGAGTTGTTCATATAACATCCAGGCAAGAAGGCCCTGGATGACATTTGATTTTAACTTTAGAGTAGTCTTCCAAAGAAGGAGGCCCATCATTGAAATATACAGGCTGCTTTTATAGTTCAGTTGGTGGTTCATTGGAAAATACCCAACTGATGTCATTCTCTTACCCCTGCGCAGTGCTGCTTAATGGCAAACTTTGTACCCGCTCCTCCCCCTCTGGACATGCACAGAGTGTCCTGGGTCAAAAGTTGGTCTTAGATGACATGAATGCCATTTTGAAGTTAAAGGAGACAAAGTACTTTTTGTACAAATATACATGTATCAAGAAACTTTGAGGCTATTTACTTTTTCATTGTTAAATCTTTCAAGGGAAGTAAATGAGAAACTACCCGAATGATGTCATTTGCCTTTAGTCATGCGACCCCTTACGATATATAAAGCATTTCATGTCGCAAGACCCTGGATGACATTTTGAAGGAAAACTGTGTCAGAGGCAACCGGAATAGGAAGACCCCTGTTGACGTCACGATATACCAAGGGTTTAATTATTTCAGGCACATCATGTCGATTATTACCAAAGGTCCATAGAAATTGATTCCTAAGAATATATGATAGTCTAACCTTTATGAATATGAAAGTATTCATTTTTCTAGAATCGGAGTGGAAAACCCGATTGTAAGGACACATCAATTTTTCGATTTTCTGCATTTGTATACATATGTAATCAAATTGGATTTTTCTCCAAAAATTGGGTAAACTGATGAAAATGAGTCATCAAAATCGTATATGGTATTTCTGTTCAATCTGATATCTATTTCAATCCTCTTCGATCAAAATACTGTGTAAGGGTTTACTGTGTACGCCCGAGGCCAGGTTGTTTGGTCGATGGTATTTGTTACTATTTTGTTATGTTTATTTGGCTTTGATGCAACTGGGTTCAAACGGGAAATGGAAAGTCCATTAGGATAGCCTGTTATTTGAGTTTCTTTACAACAAATGGGAAGAAAACAATAATCAAAGATATATATGGTCTAAAGGCAGTATCAGTCCATCGAGATTTGTTATTAGGTCTGGTTTGATGTGATACGGAAATATCCTCAGACGAGCCTAGTAGAGACACCTGTGTATGCTTTGTAAACCCTAATTTGGCCCACCTGGCTCCTACCTTTTATCTCCTTTGAATTCAAAACAGCATCCAAAAGCATGTTTATTTTGAGCTTTTGTAGATATCTCAAACGAGAAGTGAATCCTACATCTATTCACAATACCAAACATCATTTCAATCCCTAAGACTTTTTCCATCCGGAAATGTCATGTCATCATGATACCAAAACTCAAAGAACATTTTTTATACAGGTTCAAAGATCAATAGAAATCGGTTCCATTTGTTGAAGGTATCATATCTTTGATATTCAATATCTGCCAATGACATTACAGCAATCCCAGGGAGACAATTGATACTGTTTACTTTGTTAACTTTAGGCACTTCAAAAGTTTCGAAGCTTCAAAGGCATATTTTCATACAAACATACATCCTACAATTAACAGCAGCTGATGATACTGGATTCTAAAGCAGCCTACATATTGACAGAAAATGAAACTATTTAAAATCCTTTCCGCATATTGCTTTGAGGACTTGGAATAAACACCTCAGTCAGTGGAAAATGGAACAAAATGTCCAGACTTAGTATCCTAGCTGTCAGGCATGTTAACAGGTAGTGCTAAACCATTGAGTTATGAGGCTTCTTCATTGTCACCTGTAATGACATCTCACGCAGGTTGAGAGGAAAGGTGACAAGACCTGCCAAGGGCAATTGACACTAATTGAAATTGCTAATTATAGCAAATGGATTTAATAAGATCAGGTTGGTGAAGAAACAAAAGCCCTTCTTAATGCTGTTCATCAAGATCGGATCTGAATTAATCTGGTTGAGATTTGTGTCAGTTGAAGTGCCTAACAAATGAGCCATCTAAATCACAGCAACCCACGATCATGATTGCACACTCACGACAAAAATTGCTCAACAGTGGTGTCACAGGTGCCTGTGACAAGAATTTGTGATCAACCTGGTATCAATATCAAACCTTTTGCCAGGAATTTTAGTTCCTTGAATGCCACACCAGCTCATCCAGAAACACAATCTGGGTTTTGGTCCCAGAATGGAACCAGGGCCCTATTTCTTGGTGAACAGCAGTATTAACCACGAGGCTATAAGGTTCCTCCTCTTAAATATGGATGAGATTCCGGCATTCGAATTTTCATCAAGCTTTCTTCAGCAAAGACATGATGTGCTAAGTGTCCTAGCCATTGGGTTTACTTACTTCCTTGCATCAAGAAACATATGTTTACCCAATATGCCAAGGAGCAGTAAGTTAACCCAAACATGTTTTAAAATGTGATGAGAAGCGTTTATCACTTGACAGTAACTCCATTGGCTATTTTGATGACCTGAAACACTGCTAAGGTAGAGCAGACATTTGGACCAAAACCTTTTATTTCATCATGTTCAGGACAGCTAGAGGAGTCTTTCCAGAAGGAACGTGGGGAAATTGTCAATGCCAATGAAGTAACAATCGCTCGTACTGCTCAAGTGATTGGAATCCTTTTCGCCATTCCTTAGTTGTCACATCGAAATTCCCAACGGATAATTCTTTATTTCCTAAAAGTCGACATCCGGCACGACTGGTATCAAGTTGATATTAACTTGATATCCAGACTGCCTGATGTTAGCTGGACATTAGGAAACCCATAATGTGCGGAATAGATCATTATCATAATCATCATCATCATCATCATCATCATCATCATCATCATCGGTTGCACAGCAGACGGCCACAAGTTTCCTCCATCTAACCCTTTCCTCAATTTGTCATCGTACCAGAAGTGACCTCAGCTCCTAGCACTGATTGGATGTGTGACAGGAACAATACAAATTACATCTCAAAGACGAGTTTCGGAAAGCACTATTTTTCATGAAAAGGACATGTTATCTGCATGACATCATGCATCTGCTGTAAATTATCAATTTATTTCATTCTATTCAGGCAATTACAAAGCAGTGTTCTGATGTCCCCTCTAAATTTTCGACAAGCAAGACAGTAGATGTAAAAATTTACAGAGGGATTTATAAATAAGAACAAAACTTCTATTTCATACACAACTTTCCGTAGCTTGACGTCTAATCCATGGGACGAGTTGAGTAGTCCTAGATCCCAAATCCATTGGTCGACGGACCATGGGATATTCGTAACGAAAAATATCATAGTTATGATGAAAAGCAGGACGGTAATATGTCCTTCTTTTTTGTCGACATTTTGAACCTGAAGCTTAGTGCTTCCCATACGCTGCTCAATGAGCGTCAAGATTATCAAAATGTTGAGGATAAGAATGGTAAAGAAGGGGATGGTGAACATACAGGAAGAATGAATTAACGCCATAGTTTTGTCCCACCATGGCGGAAAAGGATCAGAAACTGTGCATATCTCTCGTTGGACGACAGCATCTTTACTTCTGGAATTACGAAAGGAATGAGGAATCGTCAAAAGGAACGAAATAACGAAATTGATTGCGACTGACACTTTACATTTGTGTATAGTGCACAACGACGCTGCTTTCAATGGAAACTTCACCGCGATGAAACGGTCCAATGTCATGACTGCAATGGTCCAGTTTGAAAAGCCAAAGGTGCAATTGACAAAAGCATTAGCCGGGCAGATGTACGGCCATAATCCAGGACCCAATAAAAGTCCCTGGTTGTAATTTATTGCCGTCCGAAGTGTGACCTTCAGCAGGAGAATTGAGCTGTCGAATACTGCTAAGGCCCTCATGTAAAAGCACGTTGTCTGCTTTGCATGCTGGGGCTGACTTAGCAAAAGAAAAGACAAAAAATTACCGATTAAGCCAAATATAATCAGCAATGGCGGTATAACTATGTCGACGACGAACAAGATGGCATCAAATAGTCTTTCCTCTTCGGACAATGAGACTGGTTTGATATTCGAATATGGTGTCTGCATTGGCAGCAGGCCAAGATTTGGAAAATGCAGCGCACTCATGTTGACTCTTTGATAAATTCAAGCATGTTGGTCAACTTTCTCTGGTAAATTTGAGCATGTTGATCAACTCTGCTCACTCCTCTTGAGTTGAGACCGAGATGACTCTGTCATCAATTCGACAGAAGAAATCGCCAGAGTTCATATCAGAAGTCTTTGTGCAGTTGAGGAACTCCATTTTAAGTCACTACCAAACATCTTTCAGTAGTAACTGTCGAATAATAATAATTTACATGAACCATATATCCGGCCCAATCGGGAATGACTCAGAACTTATGTACTTGGTGTTGACCAGGTACTTCATTGTTCAGGTGCCGTGGAGGCTAATTCGACGTCACTATCGCCAAAATATTTCCTGAATTCGTAGTGCCTACGTTAGCATGATTCCAGCTCAATGTCCGATAACTACTTGTGATAATTCTTCGCATGAATTAATGCCCCTGACACACTTAGACGGAGGGACACTCTAAGACAAAACAGCAGCAACTTCATCATATCAGTGCCGGTAAAAATTCGTTATGAGAAGCTGGCTGGAGCCATTTCCGATTTTCCTTCCCAAATTTGATGGCACCTGATAAGTGCAAGTCCAATAACGTCTTGTGTCAAATCTGTCTTTCAGTGCCAACTCTGCCAACTCCAAACCTTGTGCTGGTGGCATGCCCTAAATAATGACAGAAAGCGGTCCACCAAGCCAATCCCATGAAGGATAAAAAATCTCAAAACAGAAAGTCGAACTCTCTCAAATGTCAATGAGAAAAAAGAAGATATTCTGTCGGTGTAAAATTCAAATTGTGTGGACAAAGGAGTTCTTATTTCATCAAATATAGAAATCAATCTTTGTTTGAAACATATAATGTTACAATTTTCAGAAACTATGTTAAACGGGAAGCCAACATTGGCTACTATAATAATACGTCTCAGAAGCTTTTCGTTTCTTTGACTTGAGAAAAGTTCACTCAGTGACAGTGCATGGATCCAAATGAAATGTACATTTGTCCTGGTTTGAAGCAAAATCAGTTTTATACTCTTGTCTTTGTTGGACTCATCCTGAGGAATTCAGGGGTCTAAGTGTGCTTCTACAGCCCTGCACCATGCAACCCTTGAAACTTTCTCCTCATTGGCTAAAGTACAGGTCGCATCTACACCTTCAAGTTAACATCCGGGGATATTAACTGGCAACTTCGGTACCAGCACTCCTGGTGTTCTTTATATGAATGGAAATGGCACTCAGAAAGCCCCGAGAATCAAGCTTGTTTACGATATTTGGTAGTCAGCGCCGGAAGTTATATTCCCGGAACAAATATAGCATCTGTGGGCATTAATGTGGGTGTGTATTAAAGGATATATGCGAGTTAACATGTCTAAACCAGACAGGAACAAGTCTGCTCCAATGTCTAAAACAAGTAGGGGTTAACAGCATTGTCACCATAGTTGCAAACTCTTCTTAGCTACCACCCTCACTGTGTACTCCCTACAACCATTACCAGCTATATATAAACTAATTTGTCAACAAATACTATATTGTTAATGGGGAAAAAGAAGAGGTTTAGCCGCCTAGAGACTTCCCGATAACAACCTGTGACATTTGCTGATGCTTTATCCCCAGATATTGCAGCCAAATATAACTTCATAGAGTACACTGGACAGGTTCGAAAGAAAGGGTGAACTCATAATTTGCTTTCGACACCCGACAACCTCAGCAAGAGGCAAAAACACGTATCAGGATTATGATCATAGCTTTATTTTTTTTAAAAGCACCGAGGTGTAATCGGATGAATTCACCAAACAAAGTACATCATGAGTTCACGCAACTTTACCAAACGTGCTGTTGCAATCAGTTCACTTGAGTAAACGCGACATGTCCATTACTGTTAGTGTTGCTTTTTCCTCCTCCTAAAAGGACACCACTGTCTCAGCTTTCTGCCAATACTGCTGCCAAATATGGTCAAGTACTTTAAGGCTGAGGTGAAGTCAAGCTCAATATCCAACAACCTCTGGTGAGATGGCTTTCAAACAGGCTTTATTGTTTTTAATATCGAACAAGGCAAGTCACGTGCTGCGCTGCAATCGGGTCACCTAAGAAAACGTGACATATCATTGATGCCGTGTTGTTTTCACTCCTAGTTCTACTGCATGGTAACTAAAGACTGTAATCAGGTAACTAAGACTACATGTAGGTATAATCAGGTAAGTAATACTAAACAAAAGGCACGTGCTGCTAAATCGTGACACCTGCATTAGTTAGTGTCACTTTTTGCTCTTGTTCTACCTTATGTAGAAATAATAATAATCTGAAGTTACTTCAGCAAACATGCAACTCCCAACTAGCAACAACCTATTAGATTTCTTCGGAAATACTTTTACGTCTCGTATCAAAAAGGAAATTACCTTCGTTTTCCAAAATGACGGAATAATTGGTATTATCTAAGCCGGAAGTAGACGCGACTTCTAGGATTGTCACCGATGAAAAAACATCATTAAATGAGAAATAACATCTGATTAAATTGAAAAGCAGAGAGGAGACTTTTGCTTTTTATAAAGCCAATGACAATTTGTCCGTAGACATGTTTTTTGAACGAACATTTTTCAGAGAATATTGTTTTGATAATCAATGTACCTGTGTTTAATTGTTTCACTATCATTAACCGCCTCAAAAAAATTGGCAGTTAAAACAGCCGCCAATGATTTGGCGGTATGAAACAAAAAACAAGACACTCAAATGAAATCAAAAGTTACCCTTTCACTGAGACATGTCACCAAAAAGCAAAGACAAGTAAGGAATTTTCTGATGGCAAGAAAGAAACTTGAAAGCAACTAATCTTTAGATACTAATGTATCTGTCAGAAAAATGAAGCACCAGGCCCGCAGTTTCCAATACTTGACTCTTGGTATTTTCATCTTATCCTATTGGATAACCTGTTTGAACTTTGTTGTTGACATTTCAAATGATCATTCCAACCCCAAAAATACAATATTAGCTACTTAAGAAGCAGATATAAGAAACTGCAGGGGTTGTGCGAAGTCTCAGAAACCTTATAACGTTATTCAGGAGTAGCAACATCGGCTTATGATAAATGCCAGAACAACCGAAACACCAGAACATGCTAAAAAATACCATCACGAGCATGTTCCAGTGTTCTGGTGCTCAAGTCGTTCTGGCCAATATCATAAGTCACTTTGGCTTCCCGCAGAATCTCTGATTGAAGTCAGCATATATAGGCATCAGTTGTTGCTTCAGTTATTTTCAGGACAGCAATTTTTTTTCAACCATCGACCTGTTGCGAAGGTCTACTGATTTATTTATGGCACTGACTGAAGCAGTCAGTGCCATAAAAAAACATCAACTATCCAAGCCTGCTTCTCTTGAAATCCTCTTTCATATTCTCAACCAGCGATGTGTATAATTGACATTCCCTGTGAGGAAGACTCGGGAGTGTCCGAGATGTTACTTCAATCGCAGTAAAGTATTAGTGATGTTTGAGGCAGATACTGATAGCAGGTTGATTAGATCTCCTACTGTGGCCAAGGGGTACGTGTTGTCTTACAGGAAGGAAGAGCCAATGTTCAATGGACCTTTCTTTCCTGTAATATAACAAGTTCCCCACTGGCCACAGTGGGGCTGGTCAAAGAGAATATGGCCCTACATGTAGCTGTCTTCGAGGTCGAAATGTATATTTGTTGCCTTTTTATTCTGTGGTTTCAACAAATTGCAATATTGGTGTAACTTTTATTTCATGTTCTGACAACCCTGTGACAGCAATTTCAATAAGATTTTCTCTTTCACAGTCTTGTTTTTTCCAGCAATTATCTGTAGGTATATAAAAACCAGACCTCTTTTATATCTCATGCAACATGGGATTGAGCGTCACTTTAAATTCAGGCAACTGACTTTCCCTTTAACATACCGTAGATACATTAGACTAATTGAAGCGACATTTTGTTGACTTCCTGAAATCTCTCTCGACATTTCACCCATGGCTGGTCTCAAATGTATCAATCCTTTGATTCAGATCGACTGGTTTTTTTTATAGAAACCGCTAAGACTCATCTCTTTACCGATCGACGGCTTTAAAGGGAATTGCCGACAAGCACATTTTTAGCACAGCAGTTTGCGATGATTATCGCTGCAATGAAAATCACTCACAAAGTCACCGTCATCTGCCACTTAAAGGCCTTCAGCAACCAGTGACCAAAAGATAGTTCTTAGTCTGAGCAAATTATGCAGCCCCCAGGGGCACCACTGTGCCTTTCTTACCCCCAAAATGTACCCTGGCAGAACCACTAAAAATACTAGATTTACTACATGTACTACAGCCATATCTGTTATATAAAACAATGGCCGGGTCTATTTGGCAAGCGGCTCGCCGAACAGGCATCGTTTTTGCCCTGCTTGGAGAGCCGCTTGCCAAACAGCACTAAAAATCAACTCTGTTCGGCAAGCCGGGCTTGCCAAACAGGGCAAAAATACTACCCTCTTTGGCGAGCCGGAGAGGTTATAACATGTTGGCCAATCAGAAAGCAGTGACGTCATATTCGAATTTATATGCGCATATTTAACAATGGCTGACTTCCCGCTCTTGATTCAATTTCTGTTACTAAACTCGGGTTTTGGTCAATAATCCATGAAGAAGCATGTACATGTACATGACTGTATGGATTTACAAAAAAAGTCATAAACGTGATTTAACTGATAAGCATGTTAAATGCATTAGTGTGCATTTCTAAAGGCGTTTCACTGTAACTCCAGTGTTGCTGACGGTGTTGCCACGAATGATAATGAGCTCCTGGATGGTTGAATATGCATGAGTTCGGCTCTCCATCTAGGGCAGAAAAAAGGCACTGTTTGGTAAGCCGGGCTTGCCAAATAGTCACTTCCTAAAACAATAGTTGTATCAGAATGTCGTCATCACCTGTCCATGTAGTACAAATCAGCAAGATGCTTTGCTTATCACCAGTCACTCAAGACAGCTTTGCTTTGAATAGAAAAACCATTCATTTCTGAACAATGACTCATTATCTATATATTCAGCACTGTGTATTGCAGTTGAGACTTTAATTTCTCAAAATCTCTGAAGAAATGCTTTTAGCAGCTCCTGATTTTGCCTAGTAATGAGATTTATAATTGACGTTGCCCTCTGAAGCATGATGCCTGTTGATGAAGTTAAGGAAAACCAATCAAGCGCCATTGACATGATTAGGAATATGCCTTTGATTAACGACATTTGGCTAATAGGAGATCTTGGCTGGCCATGAGTTGGTAAAGATTGGTCTTCCTTTTGGTAATTTGATGAATTTTAAAAGTCATTTACCCAATATATCATCAATTTTCCCTGTAATACTGTATTTGAATGTACATTTGTGTATTTATCTTCTTTGGTTGCCTGATACATCTAGATTGTGTTTTGAGTAATGATTTTAATTTCATTTCATAAACCTATCTTAATCAATTTTAATTCAAAGCCCTGATATGCAGTTTCCCCTAATTACACCGGCAGCATTCTGATTGAGATTTCATCCAATGGCTATGATTGATAGTCATTTTTATGATAGGCATAGCCATCCCACAATTCTCCTATCAAACCCATAACAAAGGGGTATTATCCTGAATGAAATGTCACTGCTCTGCTCCCAGGTTAATAAAGCAGTGACATTTCCAATGATGACATTTTGAGGGCTTCCAGTGACATGAAGGAGTTGACAATGATAGCATGGGCACTGACAAGGTAAAGCCGGGAGGATGTCAAGGCAGTAATTTAAAGACTTCCCAGTGGTAATTCAAAGTGTAAGTAGTCAGCTAATAAAAGTGTTAGGGCGAATTTTGAAAATATATTCATGCTGTAGCACATTAGCACAGCTGAACATCTATTTTAGGGACACCTTCGGGACTGGCAAACGATGTCCATAATAGAGAGGTGTCCTGATTAGAGAGGTCAAATTGAAAGGAACTGACTGACCCATTTGGGACCAAAGTCAGTGTCCTTGATAGAGACGGTGTGCTGCTGAGGGAGGTTCCACTCCATGTTGGTACCATATGGTACCACGAGATCTTACATTCATCAAGGAAGCAAACTGCTATTGCCCCCTGTGAGAATCGACAAGAACTGTACACGTTTCTGCGTTGATTATTGATTTCGCTTTATCTCTATAAGAAGTCATGCACACGTCTCCGCATGATTATCACATCATGGCCCTTCCTTTGATTTAGCATTGCCTCTGAGCTGATTGTATGCGTGGAGGCGGTCATAGCGGGCTCAATCAGAAAAGCATCCAAGATTTTTTAGATGGACATCTTTTTTTAGAACTCGCACTCGAATTACCATGGTGCCCAATCAAATGAATAAACTGGTTACGGGCCACAATAGACTTGTCCGAATATTTCTCAAATTAAATAGTTTATGAATGAAATTGGAGTTCAAAAGTTCAAACGCAATGACGGGAAAAATCTCCCAGGTCCTTTAAATGAATGTTTCTGGTCACAGGCATTTTGAAACAGGCAATGCATTATCGTCATGACAGAGATGTTATGAGGCAACATTTGAGCAGGGAGAATGACTATATTTAGCCATTTTGCCGAGGGTATCTAGTGACTTTTGTAGCAGACAGAGACATCACCACTAAACAGATAAAGGAACATCTTACAATTCATTAATGAGCAAACAACATCCACCTTTAGCTCAGAGTCACTTCAATACTGGGTAAACAGCCATAGTCAGACTGCAATCAAATTGACCGAACTGACAGAATCCACGGACAGCTGTGCTAGTAGAGGCCCATCCCGGGAACCAGATGCCCATCCCTATATAAAGACTTTGAATGAAACATTAATCAATCATCGCTATAACAGCTCCTAGGCCTCGATGCTCAAGTTGTCAATAAGTGATGCGGATATTTGCAATGGTTTTATCTTTCTTGAGTGAATATTGATCAACCATTAATTGATGGATTTCAAGGTCTCTCCTTTCTTGACATTTCTTATCAGGAAAATCTTCTTTCTTGACCTTTATCATCAAAAGCCATCATCCATCTGTTCCAGAGTATTTATCTTCGATCTAAGTAATCAGCAGTACATATGATTAGGTTGCTTGCTTCACAGGGGATCTTGGGAGTAACGGTTAAGGCGCCTATCTCATATCCCAAAAGCTGCAGGTTCAACTCCTGTAGAACCACATGCTGCTTCCGTGTCCTTGGGGAAGACACCAAGGAAGACACTTAACCCTGTAGTTGCTTCTCTAAGGAGTATAAATGGACAAGGGTCAGAAAGGACCAAGTGAATGAGCAGCTTCTTGGAGCCCAGGGTTTCAGAAGCTGACTGAATGTCGCCGAACTCGATAAAAATCACCAGCTTTTCATATTAGTGTCATCTTTCAGTGGGGTTGTCACATAGAGATTGGACAAGCTGTGAACACAACACCAGCAAATGCAATTATCAATATAGCCAGAGGGTGTCCACATATATCATTTCCTTCAGAAGAGATTGTAAACAATTCAAAGTGCCAGATAGGCTTTAAAGAAAAATAAGCCAGCCATTATGAAAACGGACTGCAATTTTCACAAGTGTACGTGGCATGAAAGTCCAGCTGTACAATGTTGATCACGATATCAGTAGCAGTGATCTTGGACAAGCTAGGAGCTTGTATGAAAGTTATCTGTCTATTGTTTCATTCTCTCCTAATGGAATGATGTTATCCGAGGAAAAAGATGCCCTTCAAACGTCGAATTGGACTATGAATACTCTTTTTGTTGACCAATGTTAATGAAAATGTCATTCTCTTGTCATTCTCGGCAAGCCCAAGCTTAATTCAGTCCAATGGCATACACACCTTCCATATGACATCAAACTCTGGACATACACCAAAGACTGATAAAAATCATGGGATAGGCCTCGATCAATTCCTGTTGAGTAGATAATTTCATCATCACCAGATGCTGCCATCACTGTTTGAATGGCTTGTCAAAACAAAATCAGAAGTAGACCATTTTGCCTCTGTCAGCAGCTTTCTATTTGAATTGAGTACACTAGTTCTTATACAGGGACATCAGCCACATATCGAAGCACAGGTGATCAGGATGGTTTTTCAATGCTTTTGTCTGTTCAAACAAACTAATTTGAATATCTCAATATCAAGCCTGAAGGGCTGGGCAAACCTTCAGTGAAAAATTGATTTGAACTGAAGTGACTAGGACTTTAGGATGGTGCAGTATAATAGATTGGTTGCTTTTTGCTGCATACCACTCTCAACTGGGACTAGTGCAGTATAATAGATTGGTTGCTTTTTGCTGCATACCACTCTCAACTGGGACTACCTGCAGTATAATAGATTGGTTGCTTTTTGCTGCATACCACTCTCAACTGGGACTAGTGCAGTATAATAGATTAGTTGCTTTTTGCTGCATACCACTCTCAACTGGGACTAGTGCAGTATAATAGATTGGTTGCTTTTTGCTGCATACCACTCTCAACTGGGACTAGTGCAGTATAATAGATTGGTTGCTTTTTGCTGCATACCACTCTCAACTGGGACTAGTGCAGTATAATAGATTGGTTGCTTTTTGCTGCATACCACTCTCAACTGGGACTAGTGCAGTATAATAGATTGGTTGCTTTTTGCTGCATACCACTCTCAACTGGGACTAGTCATCGACAACAGACAACTAATAACAATAACCCCAAGACCAGACAAGGATGATACTATTCCAAGTGTGCATTTCTTCCAGCACAAATTCTCGACCGACGATAACAAGTTGTGCTAGTGTATATATCTATTCATCCTAAACTTTCAGTCAGCTTTTCCGCTCGAAAAAGTAAAATAATTGCCGAGAATATTCCCAGCATACTATTGTTTCCTTCCGCAGTACGAACCCCAGTTGCTAAATTTGCGCTCCAGGAAGCAGCGTGATTTCCTGCCATGGAGTAGGTGATGTATGACATCAAGATAAAGGGTCTGCCATGCTGGCACTTTGAAGTAACAGGAATCTCTATCTTTAATAAGAGAGGGGAGGCTTTTTTGAGCACTTTGACAAGATATTTTGGAAATTAGCAAAAAAACACGCAGGGTAAACGGAGAAAAAGGGTCGGGTTAGCGTCCTTCTGTAAAAGAAAATGCATAAGCAGTTCTGAAGTAAGGCAGGAGCACTTTTTGAGGGGCAAGGTGCTGCGCAAATCTACTTTCATCTCGAAGAAACACTAGCGCCAACTACCACTGGGGCCAAAACAAGACCAAAGGTGTGTTGGATACAATTAATAACAACTTTTTTTGTCAGATTTAGTTTATTATTACAAAAATACAAAATCTGAGATAACATTGGTATAAAGTATAAAGAGGCAGTGAAATTATGAAAATAGTAACATGCACGATTGACAAATACTTTTTGAACATTTCATTGTGGATGACAACTAGTCGTAACCAACAACATAATTTGTACAACTTTTTTACACAAAACTACAAACTATTCCCGCCAAAACAATGACACCAGTGTACTATGCAAATTTAATTTAGCTCAAGAAGTGGCCAACTGACGGCATTGTTAAGGATTTCCCCATTTCAACACAAGTTAGGGACAGTTTTCTCGAAAATCATTAAACACCTTGTGGCAAAAGATTTAGCGGGAAAACTTTTGTTGAGGTGTTTCATTAGCTTTATATATGGCTCTTTCCCAAAAGGCATGTCTGCTTTCTGAATACCATCGCAAATTTCTTATCATATCTTGCCAATGGTTCACTATTTCAATAGGTACATGTAACAGAATAACAACAAAAGAGCAGAACCAGTTGGGGCAATTTCTGATGAAAAGCAAAAAATATATATTGTTAGAGGACTGAAAAGTCTTTGCCTTCTTATTCAGGTATACTTTTGGGGCGAAAATGGCATTAGATCTCAAATCAGCTCTACCTTTCATATCTGCACCAAAATAAATCAACGAATAATAGCATGAAGACAATCCCATTATAGCGACATGATGGCAGGTGTCTGGATAAATACAGCAGTTCTAAAAATGGCTTCTCCAGTCACATAAACGGCCTCATCCAATTCTTCTCCATTACGCCAAGACTCGGTGAACCATTCTCGGGCTGTTCCATCCTTTGACAAACTCCCACTTCAATATTCTTGGATGAAATAGCCATCCCATATGTTCACGTTTCAGTTTTTGTGATACAGTAGTCCCCTCTGATTTACAAGTCATTCTTAGCTTTCCGACAATTTGAGTCAAAATTTTGAAAATAGAAAGACAACCTTTAACTTAATTGATATATATTCTGATTTATTTACAGATTTCTATCAATTTCACAAGACACATGAATGATGGTCATGTATCAAATTTCTCCATTGCAGGAACTGCAGGAAGTTCTTGCGTGGGATACCATTAAGATACGCAAAACATTGATGGAAAAAAAAATCCATTTGGAAGAGGTGAATTGGTACTTTGGTATTTTTAGACTGGTGTGGTGTAGCCTCAAAATGGATATTAGTCAGGCTACTTATTACATTTACTATTTTAGAAAACATATTCATCATAACGCTTTCAGAATCACAGATATCAAGTATCATAGAGTTTGGCTTCACCACTCCTTTAATAAAAGGCTGAGAAAAAAATAAAACGCAAACCAAAAAATCTTTTACGCCTGTAGGCTGATAAAAAATTCAGTTGTAACTCTGCAGGGAAAACTAAACTTTGTGAATTACAAAATATGAGCACCTACAATCACAAAATTTGGAAAATTTCTGATCAAATTTATGAATTATACGTCAATGGAAGGCAAGTTAACGGGAATGAATGCCCAAGGCTATTGCTTTTTAGCATAAAGCAATCAAACAACTCCCTAGGATAGCCGGTTTTGCAAACATCTTTGAAAGATATTGGACAAATTTCAATATATTTGAGTGCCATCTCTCGTAATGTGATAACCACCTCACAGCTACTTCCAACAAAAAAACAACATGAATGTGATTAAAAACATATTGGTCCAGTGCTTTTTAATCAGGCTTTTATTCCACAGGTTGGGAGTGGATGCTTCCAGCCTGGGGCAAGCTTGGCAATCTCCATGGTGAGTGAAGTGATGTAAGCAGAGACGATTAAAATCACTGCAATGTAACTGACATGGGAACTGATAGCCTTTCTCCCTGTAGCACTTTTTGCTAACCTAAGGCAGAAGGTCAAGGTTGAGATTCCAAAACCCTGGAGGCTAGAGCCAAATTGTAGTCGATAGTTCTAGGTCATGTTAGAAGACATATTCTTTCCCACATTTTTAAAACTGAACACACAGCACATGCACATTTTTCACATTTTAATCATTTCAATACAACGGATCGGTATTTTGGTCCAGAGCGTCATGTCGCATCCTAGGATGGTCAAAATACCAGTCTATTGACATCATGACATAATGTACTACGACGCATTACGAAATGCACAATGTAAATACATCACTACTGCGAATGTATTTTACATCGCCAGGAAAAAGAACTTTTCTCCAGGTCTTCTTATTTCACAAATTTATAAGGCCATTTTTCATGCACACAATAATGAAAGGCCATTTGTGTCAATAACACAAGTCTTTTTCTCCAAGACAACATCCTTCTCTGTAAGTATTGGCCATGAAAACAGTCATTGCACATTGTTCAAATGCAGTAAATAAAACAAGTTTTTCCATGTTCCTAAACCAGTTATTTTGTTCCAGTTTAATCCTTTAGGACACCTCAAGATCTTTGTACACATACAGTTCAAGTTCAACACGTTCATGGTGGATATTATCTGAAAAAACACAAAGGAGAAAAAAATAGGAATTTTTACTTTTGCTCGTCTGAAAAAAATTTATCCGAAAAAGTAAATGGTTTCGAAAAACAACATTTAGATCTGGTTAAAACAAAAAAATTTGGTCTTAAAATGAATAAAAGGACGTATAAGGTCATTATGAATTTTTGAATTAGTGTGATTTGTGTTAAGTATGACAGAGAGTTGGCCGAATTATCGAATAGTCTTATTCCGTTAACAGTTAAACAGTAAAACAGTAAAACAGAAAAACAGTAAAACAGAAAAAAAACAGTAAAACTGTTAAACAGCATTACAGGACTATCAGTGTTTAGAAAAGAGCGGGATGGATGAGTTTGTGAGAGGCGACTGACAGGCCACAACGAACGCGGACAGAACCATGAAGAGAGACAAGATACTAGGAGCCACCTATTGTTCAAACAGAGAACTAACAACCACTCAAAGACAGAAGACAGCAGAAGACAGGCAGACAAGGACCAAAAGCTTGTGATTGGCTGAGAGTGTTACCAAGCCAAGAGTTAGAGAAAGATGACATATTTTCAAAAGTGATAATTGAGGAAAATTGATCGAAGTGACGTCGATGACGATTTTTCCCAAATAATTTGCCCCAGTGAATTGATAGTGCCAACCTCAGGATCAGGTTACCCTTCTTCTATACAACATGCACTGTGCATTTGGGTCAGGGTAGCATCCCTGGAACCGTTACTCATTGAACACCTGGTCTACAATTATGATGGCTTTCAATGCGTGTCTCATGCGACAACCACGAGTGAGAGTAATGTTAGTGCTGTTGTGACATGGGCGCGTGGGAAAGGAAGGGAATGCAGGGAGACTACCGATAAAGTAACAGCTCTTCTGACGGCCCATCAGGGGGAGTTTATCGGCGGTGACGGATGGATATACGCACAACGACGGTGGATCAACATGTAGTGGGTTAATCATATCAAGACAGGAGGAAGGCTATAAAACAACCAGTCGAAAGTCGTCTTTCAACGAGAGCAAATTACCATTACAGCAGAGCGTTTCATCATCCTTGATTTGGCGTACACTCAATTCTGCGTTTGCTGCCAAATTTAATGGCAATCCATTCCAGTTGTAATGTAACAGGGAGTTCAATGTTCGTGTTTGCCTTCCAAGTTGCGAAACTAAAACGATCGCAAATATCTGGTTTACAGTATGCAACAGGGATTGTCCCTAAAGGAGAAACAGGAAATACTGTATCAAAGTCTCCTTTGATTGTTTGAAGACTTGGTGGCTCTCAACAGCCGTGATAATCATGCTTATAATCATGATCAACCTACCATCAGTAGAAATCCTCCTCATCAACATCCTTGTCGTCTGCTGCTGGTTTCGATGTGTTCTTTATCTGCTCCTGGCTGTTGTACATTTCAGCGATCTGGAAAACAGAAGCAGGTATGATCGTTTGATTTGAGACAGCTTTTCCTCTTGTTCTCAAACTTTTCTTGATTACAGCTCGCACATTTGTTGCAGATAGGACCTTGCCCCATGGCATCTTGTGTAACCTGATGAAGAGCACTTTCTGAAGGACCATGGATAAGGTTTGATCCCACTGCCACTGTTAGCACAGTGAGTGGGCCACAGGAGCCATCATCCAGGTATATCAAAGCCTATGATTATAATGAACTATCAGCTTGAGGACCTGCAATCTCCTGAACTTACTTGAGCACTTGAAGTAGCTTCTTCTGGTTTCTTATCATCCCGTATTCGGAGGAAACGTGGAAATCGGAGTGATATACCCTTCTCGGGGTCAACCTGCAGGGAAAAGGAAAACATACAGCTCACAGAAGCACCATGTCATTATGGAACAATGGACACAAGACCCAAGACTTGGATAACATTGGGTCAACACTAAAGCACTGAAAAAATGGGGGCTTAATGGAATGTTAACTGTACAAACCAGAGTTTTTTCTGAGCCTTTGAAGACTACTCACCAGTCCCGCGGCAGCAAAGTGAACAGGAGAGATGGACAAATCAGCTGCCTTTATCTCCCACACCTGGACGGCATCGAACCAGTGGTCTGGTTCGACCCCACGGTCGTACCGATAGTAGGAGCGAGGTTTCTCCAGAACGTGCTCCTTGAAAAACTTGGAATGCTGTTCTAGGTCGTCGTCTTTGAAGCCTGTACCAATCTGTAAAGAAATTGAAACAGGTTTCAGATGTACAAACGTGACATGGACATCTTTCTGCTGAGCTTATAAACACTGTCCTCAGCACTGCTGTCCTAAAAACATTGTGTCAACACCATCTTAGGACGACCATTTCCAAATCCAAAGATTTCCAAGACTTACCTTACATATAGACTGGTACTCTTCATTCTCCTCATCGTAACAGGCCAGTAAGAATCCACCATATTTGCCCGTCCTCTTGCCAGTGCCATGGTAACCACCGATCGGAACCACGTCCAGGGTATCGCCAACACCCTCCAAATAGTCTTTCTTAAGCTGCAAGCAAATACAGGAGGAGTCAAGTAAGATCTAAAATACGAACAACTTTTGGAAATCCCCTTTTGAATGGCGCAAGAGTTGGTATACATTTTTGGAAAAGACATCTTCTTTAGTACTCAGTAAATGACATCATATGCTATTCTTTCCCCAACACCCTCTCAGAGATAACGACTGAGGTTAGATAAGTTAGACTAGAGATAGAATTTTTTCTAAGTGAGGAGGCACACATCCAGGCTTAGGTCATAGAGAAGAGAATTATCATTCCACAAGTCAAATGAGGTGAAATATTACTAATCATTCCAAAGCCATCATTACCCTCACATCTACAATGGTTTTCACTTGTTTCAACTGATAACCCAGTCTTTCCGTGTTGAAAATCGGCATCATTTCCTTCCAAGGCCCAATAAGCCACCAAGTACTTGACTTTGATCACACTGGATAACCGAACAAATGAAATCTTGCAACTTCACTTGGTATAATTATTAGACAGTAGTGCACAGGAAGTTGAAAACTTTCTCTGAATTTTCATTTAACTCACCTTGAGCCAGTTGTGTGAGCGTTTTGCAATCTCGTACGTTGCATCCCTATCAAGCGTCTTCACCATCAGGCCTTCACAGTTGCCCTTGATTGACTCATCCAGGAACTCACTAATCTGGTCCGTGTCAGTAGAATCCATCGCCGTTGCGAACATGAACTCGCCCTCGATCTCATTCAGGCAGGATTTGAGTTTCTCGCGTCTCGTTCGTAACGATTCCCGGACCAGGGATTCTCCGTTCAGGAAGAGGAGATCAAACGCATACAGGCAGACTTGGACCTTGATTTCGGCGGCATCGGCGTCCTGGTGACAAATAGAGACGCACAATTACAAACTGATAACCAAATTTCAATTGGTGTAGTCAAAGAAAGTTTGAAGTTTATCAGGTCTTGATTGATAGATTTGTTAGGTCTTACAGAGTTCCAAGTCCTCGACACTTAGTCTGCAAGAGAAGTTGTTTGGGAACGATAAAGAGGACAAATATCAAAGAGCCTCCTCTGTATGCATGACCATGATCTGTTAGAGAAGTAGATGGTGTTAAGTTTAATCCCACCCTCACTGATCAGGTAACGAAAGTGAGATTCAGTCACCACTGGACAGATCTATACTAACCTTTCGTTTCCGTGTGCTCAGAACTTGGAATGGAAGGATGTGTTTCTGTTCCCTGTCCCAGGCGACCGCCTCAGAGTCGATAATGCAAGACTTGGTCCCCTCCTTCAGCACACTGGGCATCCTGGCAATGATGTCGGGGTATTTGGATGTGTTGTTCTCCGAGTTCCGGCTGTAGATATTGACAGTGCCATCCTCAAGTACATGAATCTGAAAGAGAGACATTGATTCAATGTAGATCGAAATGTGTCAACATCGATTTAACAGTACCTTTTGGAGGGACTGATTGAACAAGGCTTGGGTCATAAAGAAGAAAATTATCATTCGATTAGTCAAATGAGGTGAAATATTACTAATCACTCCCAAGCCATAGCTGAAGATTTATGACGCATTCTTATTTGGTTCAATAATACAGGGTCAGGCAGCCTGTCATGCGCTGAATGTCGACTAGAAGAAGACTTTACTTTACACTGCAGTGACTTCCACAATGTTTAGAATTCAAAAGATCGAAGCATCACCCAGGAATAAAGATACAAACCTGAGCTCTTTCTCCATCATATTTCCATTCACATGTGAAGTCTGAATCCTCAAATCTTTTGAAGATTTCCGTCACACCCTTGGACGGGTGCGCCAGCATCGGCCGGAGAGGGATACCAGGCGTAATCTTACATTTTTCAGGCAGCTTCTCCCATCCATCTTTTAGTAGCACCGGGACGATGGCATCATAGTTTGGACATTCACTGGATAGAAACAATGCATTTTGGTTGAGACAACAACCTGAATAGTTCAGCCTACATGGAAGGAGGGTCCATGAGGATTGGTAACAATGCTTCCTCCTCTCAACAAGGGGTTCTGAAATCAATTAATTATCATCTTCTGGAGTCTGGGACTAGTACAACGGTTTAAAGAACTGGCTGCTCATATCATTAGTTCCAAGAGCCAAGAAAGATGGCAACGTTGTAGGTCCAAAGTAACACATGAGAAGGAATCAAACAAACCTTTGGCACTTGTCAACTTTCTTTAGCCTTCGGATTAAATTTCGTAGTCATCAGACCCTTTAATTCCACAACGGACTAGCTGTACTGCTTAAGATGTGGCCTTGAGATGTCCAGTGAAGAAGACAGATTTAATATGACTATTTTTTATTCCTAAAAATATACCTTTCCTATACACCTCTATACTTTTACATCATAAAGAAAATGGAATCACAATATCAATACAATCACAAGATATTGGGCATGACAACACAATGATAAAAATATTAAGCTAAAAAATATCTTGAAAGATGATAAAATTCAAGAGATTTTATTTCATGTACTTGATAAAAATACATAACACAATTCTAAAAAGGTGAAAAAATTTCATTACGTTTACTTCATAAAAGCTCATAACACCATTCCTTCTCAAAATTCAAAAGATTTTTCAACAAGTTCTTTATAAAAGTTCATAAAACTACGTGTACTTTGGTCATAGAGAAGTGAATTATGTTTTGATGAGTCCAATGAGGTGAAATATTACATATCATTCCGAAGCCATCTAATCACAGATGTACAATGAGTTTGGCTGAAAACAGTTTACAGGATCAAATGGAGCAAGTGTCACTCTACAAGCCATCGGTCATGGGCTGAATATCCACTCTCAATACAACACTACTGTCATGCGAATAGTTCTCTAGCAGATGATCCAACTTGATCAGTTTGTACTTTCTAGCATTATTCTGCAGACATTCGACAAAGTTCTCAGAGTGAGCACGTGGGAGTTCCAGGATGAAGTTCTTCACGTAGGGCACTTGCTCGTCATCGCTGAGGTCAAGGACAGTAACGGTACAGAGTCCGGTAAACGGGAACGGCAGCTGATCATCATGTTCGCCCTTCTGTAAAATCACGGCGATTGTCGAGAAAGTTCCGGACTGGTCGCTCTCAAGATCGCTCAGGTTAATCGCCAAGGCAAACTTGTAGCCGCTGTTATTTGCTCCGACGTTAAACGACTGGCTGCGGAATGCATCGCCCTCTGGTAGTGATATCCGCCAGAATAAGTTTCCCCCGTTTTCTGCAGTAGGTGACGCCGCAGCTTCTAATGTACGAATCTGGTCCCGTTGTGTCGCACAGTCTGCCTGAACTTCCGTTAGTCGTTGTTTCAAGATGTCGATCTCGCCGTCCTGATAGTAGAGCTTGCTTTCTGTGTCGGATAACTTATCACACACAAGACGCAAGTGCTGGTTTATGTTCTCGTCGTAATGTTTCTGCATGTCCTTACGGCAATCTGAAAACTCGCAACCCTTCGTGTAATACTGGCAGTGAACATTGACATTGGGGCAGTCTCCAAGAACGGGATCAACATGATCCCCTAAAAGTTCTCTGACAACATCTGGCCGGCTGCAATAACTGCAAGTCACGGGAAATTTCGGGCAGGCAAGAATCATGTGTTTGAGCGAATCGCCAACTTTGATGTCGTCGTCACAGAGTTTACAAGCTTCCAGACGATTCGGGCAAGCTTGTACGTGTTGTTGCATTGTCAATCTCGAGCACGATCGCTCACATCCTAACGGGCAAGTCTCCGTAACGTATTCACATGAGCGGATATGGCTGGATAGTCCACGGTATTCATCACTCCAGGTACACCCATCATTCTTGTGAGGGCAGGCCACATTGACAGACAAAAGTTCACGTTTAAAAGCAGCATCTTCAAAGACATCCTTATTAGTCGATAGCCACGTATTATCCACGGGACACTTCGTGCGAAAACGATCTCCTGCAGACGTCTTGAAGCAATGGCGACAAAATCGGTGGCCGCATTTCGTTTGGACAGGCTCCTTCAGTACAGACAGACAGACAGGGCAGATGTATTTCTTGTCGATTTCAGGCTCAGTGTTCGAAGCTGGCATTGAATGGTCCCTTGGAGCATTAGCAGACGCCATAACAAGGTCAGAGTTCGTTTCAATATGCAAAGGAATGTCAAAATTGTTGTCTGAAAATATGATGTTCTAGGTCTGTACTGCTCCCTTGGCCACACACACTGAACTGACAAGTTGAGCAAAGGCCCTTCTATAGGCCTACCCAACTGAACAGAACTCACTTTGTTATATAATCAATAATTGAGGCATGACTAGGTGTAATGTTGAACAAAGCATGACAACAAAGTTTGGTCACTGAACCAAAATATACAAAACAAACTTACCAAGAGCAGTGGTAAACAACATTGGGCAATTAGCAAGTTGGTATAATTGATCACACATGACTGAGGTTTATTATCTAAATCAAGATGACAACAGTGCTTGGCTTTATAACAACATGTCACTATTCAACCAGAGACTCATGATATTTACTATTAAGTGTCATATTACATGTATGTCATCAAAAGCCCCGATTCATTATAATATCGAAATAAGGTTATCTCATTTCTGTAATTTCATAGATTCCAAAATCAAGTTTTATATCAATTTCTCACCTGTATGTTGTTTTTACTGTGAGGACAGCCTCCTCTAATCTTTTCTTCAGTGCATCTGCAGAGAGGCCCTTTCCTGCATTCAGGACTTCTGGAGGGTATTCTGAAATTTATATTATATTTCTTATTAATAATGATAGAGGAAGAACGCTTGTGTGTAATTGGCCGACTCTCAAGTCAAGAAAACCCTTTCACTCCCCAATTTATACAAGTTACTTGTACAACGGATTCCAGCGAGTCAATTATCTTTTCAAGCGGCCTGGAACTTCCTTTGCCCTTTCCCCCAAAATGTTATTGGCTGTCAGAGCTAAACCACTTACCTTGCCCAGGGGGTGTGAGGACAACTGCATGACCAAGAGCCACCAGCACGGACTGTTCAGCCAGACCTATCCTCAGCTTCCCACCTAAACACCTAATCAGATATCGTGCTTCAGAGTAGCGACAGGCTATAAACATGGACTTGATCTTGTCAACTTTTTTGTTCATCACCTGAAAGCAAATGGGACAATAATGACCCAATTCTTTCCAGAGGTGGTCCCCTTCAAGACATATCACTCAGCGCATGGTTCAGTCTTTTAAACACCAATGAATACAAGTAAAGAGGCACTCAAATCCAGACACCGCACATGTTTACAGTTCACAAAGATATTTTGAATCAATTTGGAAACAGAACTTACAGCATTTCCAGTTAAGACAGCAATTTCTTTCAACTTGTTAAAGACAGCTCGTGCTGTCAGTTTTGGGGGTGCAAACATTGTTCTTTGGTTACCTCGACTTGCCTGGAATATATCACAAGAAACTTATAATTATCAATTTGATTAACTTTTTGCTTTTTCACAAATATTCCCGGGGTGTGGGTTGATAGCAAAGCTCTTCAAAGTCAGACTATGAGGACAGCATTACTGCTCTTATGAGTATGACAGTATTTTTTACCCTTTTCTCTGGGAAACTGATACGGCAGGCTTAAGTCATTACGAAGAAAATTATCATTCGATGTGTCAAATGAGGTGAAATATTACTAATCATTCCAAAGCCATAGCCTCTGATTTATAATGAGATTTGTTACAAACCCTTTTTTTCTTTCTTGCAAAAGGAATGTTAACACTAGCTTTTTTATTACTATTGCTCCATCACTGTAACTTGACAGAATGGTAGCTCAAGTTGTCTCTATAAACCTACCTCAGCCACCAGGCCTAAATCTCCCTTATTCTGAGCATCACTCTTGACCTTATCCACGCTCCTGCCCGTTGCCTGAGCGATGGCCTTCATGAGGACGGTCTCCCCAAGACCCAGCTCGACGCCCTCGTAAGCGGGCGCCAGTCGGTTGAGGCAGAGGTAGAGGCAGGGAAGAAGATCATCTGGCGAAAGGACAATGATCGACCGGAACAGGTTACAGAGCATTTCAATGTTTTTGAGTCTGAAAACAAAAACACATTTTGAAATCAAACATTGAATAGTTCCCATTTTAAAGTGTTCCTCTGACAGAACTGGACTCGTGGCCTTTCATTTATAATCTTCATGAGGCACTAACTGGTGGCAGCAGTCAACAATTTTGTTGCAGTCTGTCAAATGAGTTATATACTTTCGGCTTAATTAGAAGATGGCAGCACTCTTGTCGGAAAATGGATCTGAAAGGTACAATGTACTTTGGTTCGGAGACCAACACACTAAGGCAGCAGGTGACTGGTCTCTGTTACAGGTTTTCCCCGGCAAGGACAATGCAAGGCAATCAGATACAAGTGACACCAAGGTTTATCATCAAGCCTGGGAAGTTACTGGGAATTTAAGACATTACCAGGAATGGAATTTTTACCAGTATCAGGATTGGAAACCTCACCTAGAGCTCTGAGCTTCGATGTATTCAAATGTCTTGGCACAAGCCAAATATGGCACTCTGGAAGTAAAAAATGAGGAAAAATTGATTTTACAATTTTTAACTCGCCACGCTATGCATTGTGTCATAATGCCACAAACTGCAAATGCTGTCTGTCATAGCGAATGAAGTGGTTAAAAAGCATTTTTATAAAAAAAACTCTTCTCCCCACAGTAGGAAAATAATTAGCATCGCCTGCATGAAAGTTGACTCACAACAGGTCAAGTTACATCTTGTGTCACCAGCTATGACACGCAACACCAAGCTTGTATTATCTGCGGATAGAAAGCGACACTTCGATTTTTTCTGTACGGTTTCAAAAGAAATTGTATTGGTAATGAGTTCAAACAAGGATAGAAAATGTCTTTGAATAATATATGATATGACTTCAGTTTCCTCTTGTTTCTAATTTGGTTTTGGGTTCAAGTTGGCTCGTGCTCGAATAGGACTTACTTTTCTCCTTTCTTCCAGAACGCATCATCAATGGGATGGTACTTGGATACTGATGGATTGTAGCTCTTGCCATCGTCACCAATTGTCGTGGACTTTGCTGGACCACCGAAGAAGCTGCAAAGAGAAATAGAGCACAGCATGGTCATTTTGGGGAATTTTACGCTTGAAATCGTTCATCGTACAGCCCTTTCTTTCAATCTGAGCAAACAGCAACACCCAACAACCAGATTATCCCCACTTCTAGAACAGACTCTAACGGCAGATCACAACACAACCTTTTGATCCTGACACCAAAGATCTTTAATAGCAAGATTCCTTATCAATAGACTTCTTAGGATCATTTTTCTAGAAACCCTACCATGGGATTTTTATCCATATTGGATCCCAATATTAACTCCAATGGTATATTTTTCAGCCGTTTGCCTATGATAATGATAAAAACAACCATACCAATTATTGTGGCAATATCATTTGTTCTCCCTTTGAGTCAATACAGACTCAATTGATCGCGTAATCAAGACCTTTGAACATTTCTTGTCTTTATATTACAATCAAAAGTCTAACAATGTCAAAACACCAAGGTTGTGAATCTGAGCGGATACTTTTTTTGCTCAATTTATCGATTGTTATAGTCTTTGACATAACATTGATCGAAGTAATGTTCCAACAATGCTGTCAGTGAGTAACATATTGCATTTTTATTCGTAATCTAAGGTGCTAGTCTGTATCACTGCGGCTAAGAGGTAAACATACTCTGGGTTAAAAAAAACCCTGTCTGTTTCGGATGTTAGGCCTGTCCAGGGAAGTGTTCAGCCAGTACAGGATGCAAGTACTTTAACAATACACCATGTCACAGTCGGAGTGACAGCAAATGTCACAAGATACAGATCAAGAGCGTAAGAAGATACAAAATGTCAAGAGCCCAAAGATGAACTCTAGATATGGAAACCTGTCTCCTTGTAGAACACCGCTTTATTGACGATGTGTCATAGCAGACAGATTGCATATCCTACACTCCGAAATCAGACGTCAAGATGAAACGGACAGAGACTTGGATTATCAGATTCAGAAGTTATCTCTAGACACACAAGGCTCCAAGACCTCATGCCCTCTGTATAAAGCTCCCTAAAGATATGCGAACACTACAGGCTTGTCTTCGGTGAGTCCAGCATCTCCTAGCTCAGCAGAACAAGGCAATGGAAATAACACCACTCCCGACAGTATCATCCCTCAAGATTAAACAATGCCCGATTACCTCTGCACCAATTACTCTCAAGTGTAAATCACATCCTTTCCCCCAGATCCCGACCAGTCTAATCAGCAGTGCCATAAATTAGCGACACCCTAGAACACTGGGCCGCCCAATAGCGCGCCAGTAAAACACCAACTGTTAAAAGTTGCAATCAATACGGTACATCAGGGAGGAATGACGGGACAGTGATACGTGGCAAGACAAGGAACAAACAAGTTGTGAGAATTAACACCAAGCGTGTAGGATGAAGATTTACAAGGTATGTACTGCCAAGTTTACTTCTGATATTATTGTCATGGTGTTAACTGCAAAATCTTTGCAATTTTTTTTCCAAATGCACTTTCGTCCATCCACTGCTGTCCCTGGTCGCTTTGTGCCAAAACAAAGCTGATTTTCACAAGGTTGTGGGAACTGATTGAAGGCGACAGAAATATATCCACTTTGATAAGATCATAATGCGAGAATAAACACAAACCCAACACATTGTTATCATTAGCGTGGCTAAGTCAAATAGTCAATTACAAGTACGACATTCTATGATATCTTGACACCCTTAAAAATGGATTAGCACCCATTGGAACACTATTAGAACAAAAGCTTATTGACTTAGGTTTAGAGTCAGATTTAGGTTTAAAACTATTAGAAATTTATTCAGTATTCTGAGGACTTAGAAATAGGCTTTTCACGAGGTGTTCAAAAATTACAAGCACTTGATTGAACAAGTTAATAAAGGGTGTTTCTGACAGGCAGTTATGATGTTTATCAACGACAAATTTCTCAAGAATTAATGTCCTTATAAAAATAACTGGAAATCTTTTTTAAAGGAGACAGGACATTTGTTTTAACAGTTGAATATCAACTAGCCAGTAACAAGAGCTTGGCACATAACTTATCCATTCAGATCGAAGGGCTTCCTGCAGTAGGATTCCATAAACTGATAGCGTGGGATGACTGCTTGTTGACAAGTCAGTTATTCAAATAAAAACTTCCATTCCACTTGCTACATCAGGACCAGGTGCTTCCATTGAATTTTGGCACTCTTGGGTCTACTGACACTGGTGACTACAATTATAAGCATCTTCTGATAGACCATGAGGAAGAGCACTTCTCTGTAACTCGTCAACTTGGATTTGCTTGGAATGCCTCAAGCCAGTTTCTAAAATCCAATCCCAAGGTTCCCACCATATTGACATAAGAGCCTGAGCATCCTTCAAGACCACATGGTTAATTCAATCAGATTTTTATTTCCACCCGGTTGACTCTCAACCTGATTAGACAGTGTCATTCATTAGGGATCTGTTAGTCAAGGGCGAGGCACCAAGATTTATGCAGATCTGCCACTGGAATCCGACTCTGTCAGCTGAGTCAAGGAAACACCTACAAACATATTCCTCGACACCCATGAGTAGCGCTGCAGAGATCACCACTGCTATTGATTCTAAGACTAGTTTATTACCAGAATCACCCCTTGATTAAATTTTATTCATTGCTCTCCTCGGAATAGGTGCTGGCCTGGGAGAATTTCTAGTCGTCTAGATTAAATCCACTTCACCCTGGGCAAAGTGCTGGGCTCTCAAACCCTTGAGGGTAAACACAGCATCAAAAACGTTTTGATTTCCTCAGTGAACATACATAACTTGCAATGGTGTTGGCAAAATATACAATTACTTTCCTCTAACTACTAAGTTTTCACTCAACATCAAGCAGCAACTCAGAAGTAAAGGGCTTGATATAAAACTTGGTCCAACTAAGAATATTTTGAGTTATTCAATAGCCCGATGAGGTTCTCCACTTGAAAAACCGGAATCAAAACTGAAAAGAAATGTTAACGGGAGATGACACAGAGAATGACTCTCCAAATCATTACCCTTGGAAACTGCTGAACAACTGCAGTAATTTATTCTCAATTCTGCACCGTTGCAGGTATCATTATATTCTGGTGGCAAACCCTCAGGCGCTGATAATTCCAGCAAGGTCGAAATGATTTTCACCTGATTTTGGAATCATGAGAACTTTTCAAAACTATAACCTAGGGTTCATAATCCAAGCGTAACAACAGCTGAACATTATATGATACCACTACAGCGGTCGAAAAACATTCTTTGTTTTTAAATCATGCTGAAAGAGCAGGATTTAGAACAGTCTATAGAACCCTGTAAGGTTTCTCTGTGATTGTGAGCTGGCAGTCAGTCTTAGCTCGGAAGTCTCGGCATTCATACCGCAGTGGTTTTTTGGATTAGTGGCCAGAATGGAGTTAACGCCTCCAGTTTTGGTGAGTTCAATAACATCTATAGCTTCTTTTCAAAACTTTTAAAATATAATTTTTTCCCTTCTGCTTTATTTCTATTTCATTCATTCTTACAATGCAGACTAAGGGGTCTCATCAATGTTTTCTCTCTAGCAAACCAAAAATGGGGAATAACTTAAAAACTTCCTCGATGGTCTGCAATACTTTTAAGTTTTCAAGTTCTAACAACTAAAAAAACTTGACATCTTTTATTTTGCATAGATTTTTTGCAGGACTTTCAATAATAAGACAAATCACTGTGACTTTATATTAAAATGCTGTTGTTTTATTTAGTTTCAGATCATAACATTCCTGTCCCTGTGCCTGCTGACAATGGGAGGAATGGGCATCACCAACGTCCTAGGGAACATCTTAGGACCGGATGGCAAAACTGACAAGGACACCCGAGACAAGTCCTGCATCAGCGACGCGTGTAAATGTTTCCAAGGGCCTGCGGGGGCACCAGGGGTACCTGGTGTGCCTGGGATGCATGGATCAAGGGGAAGAGACGGATCAAAGGGAGAGAGGGGGGAATTCGGACAGCCTGGTTTACCAGGTGACGTAGGTAAGTCGGAATCATTTTATTCATTCATGTCTTAGGGTAGGGTGCTTCACTATTTGTTCTACTTTCTACCACAGTCTCGGGGGTGGAAGAGATGCACTGCAAAATGATTGCAATGCTCAGTATACTAATATTATGTCTTAAATGCCGTTATTTGTTAATACAACTTGTGATGAGGACCAATCTCTAGCCTGGAGGTGTTGTAGTGATTGGACACCCCGGACTGATGCTATGTGTCAGTGCTGTGACTGAAAGTGCTCAATCAACTAACTCATTACCAGTAAATGGAGATTATCAAGCCAGTTCAACATAATGCTTTGGGAGTGCAAATAAGTTTCAGCCCTTGCCTTGGTGCATTTCAAAATACTGCATTCTTTCCTATCAACAGGTGGACCTGGTCAGGCCGGCATCCGCGGCAAGAAGGGAAACAAGGGTGACAAAGGCGATGCTGGTGCGCAAGGCTACATGGGCAACAAAGGGGAACCTGGCAACTCTGGTTACAACGGCCTCAAGGGGGCCAAGGGAGAGCCTGGGCAGAGTGCAGGTGCAAAGATCGCCTTCTCCGCTAGTAGAGGAAAGAAATTAGGACCAGAACCTCAGGATACTGTTGTAGAATTTGATAAGATTTTTTCAAATGTCGGTGACGGATTCGATGTGCACACGTCGCATTTCGTTTGCCGTCATAACGGAACTTATATTTTCATGACGCATATTCTTGGCCAGGATACGCGGGATGCTTTCGCATGGATTATGGTAAATAAGAATCATCAGTTACCGCTGCATGGAGATGGACGTGCGGGGTACGGGACTGGAAGTAACACGATCATTCTTCACCTCAATGTGGACGATCATGTCTGGATACAGCTGAATAAGAATTCAGCACTTTTGAACGATTATTCCACTTTTTCTGGGTATCTAATTTTTGAGGATTAGCTAGGGAATATGATAGTTTGTATTGTTGAAACGAGATTTGGGGATAAATCATTAAATCCTGAATGAAAACATAATAAAAAGAGGCAATAAAGTGAAAAACAGGACAATGCGTTGAAATCCTAAAATCTTGTTTAGTGTCGATGGAATTTCTATAGAAACAAGAAACACAGAATAGGAAGTAAATGGAATTTAAGCTATTATGTGTATTTGTGGACATGGAGCATCAAATATCTACAAGAATTTATAAACTTTGGCCAGCACTATCTGTACAGCACTTTTTTCAAATGTGTTGTGTGAATTCTAGTATTTTAAAGGAATATGTTGTCGTACATGTGTCATTCAGTCTTTTTCAATCAAAATTATATACATATTCTCGTCGTCGTGCTATGAAGTCAGTGTATGTAAATTTGTAACACAACAGAATGATTCACCTCCACGATGTCATTCAAAACTGCAACTAAGCAGGTGAAAAGCTCGCTGGACAGCTTGGCAAAGAGATAGAAATAGGACACCATTGAATAAAAGGTGATAATGGACGTGGAAGGAGGACACTTCATTGTGTTTGTATAGCTACATTGTGGTAACAGAATCAAGTGCGTCTCGTTGGGTCACTTTCTGACCCGACTCTGGGGTAGTCACGCAAGGGATGGGAGTATGGAGTAGCCCAGAGCAGAGGGTGATTTCTATTGCATCCTGCAGTTTTTATTTATGAAAGAATCTCGTGCAAGAATTTTATGCGACACGTATGATTCTTTGACTCTTGGTATGCAAATCAAACCTTCATGAAGATTTCTTTTGTACAGAATGTTGCCTTGCAATAATCATGTGTCAGTGTGGAAAAAATAAAAATCTTTTTAAAAAGGAATTATACAGAGCAATTGTCACTGATCATTGTGCAGAAAACTGTTGGATGAGTTATGCTCTCCAATCATGCAAAAACCTTGAGCACTTTTCTGTGGGCTGTGAATCGGTCAGTGCTGCTGCCTTCTTCCTCGTTCCTTCAGAAATACACCAAGGAGAGCCTTCATCATGACTGAGGTGAAGGGTCTGAGGTGTTTTTATGTCACTATTTCTTTCATTACAAATCAGTCTTCGGGGGACAACGTCACAACCTGAATCCCTGGGTATGACCACTTTAGAGTTAACATATCACTTAACCCCACAATCTGCTCAATTTCGCAAAGTGAAACCCCTCTATTGTTCCAGTAATCAAGTTAGCATAATCTACCTTGAAGAAAGCACTGTTAGGATTTCAAATTAACCATGTGGCTGTGAGTCATAAACAAATGGTGACAAGACGTCAAACTCTTTTGTGTTTGATTGGGGACAAGACTGATTCATTTGACGACTCCCCAGGGGGTGTCGGAGGACAATGCTTAAATCAGCAGTTGCCACAAAGTTTAATACTTGAAGATGAAACCAGTCATTGGTGCTAATTCTTGGGATTGTACCGTGGATGATATCAGATTTATGACACTATAGAATGACCTTATTTGACAGGGAAGCGTTTAGGCCGTGGGGGAGGAAGGTGTCTTGTCATTTTGAAGAGAGAGGCTAAGATATAATTCATCTAGCATCAAACTAACTTTGAATATGTAGAATTGTAGTGTTTACAGAAAAGCCCAGTTGTCCTCAAAAGAAACAAGATTCAACACGAATCTTAGTTTATTTTCGTTATAGAAAAGTTTTCAATTTTAGTGCAAGGCAGATTGTGAAATACGAAACATCACCCAGCTGTTCCAAGAACAGGAATGGAATGACAAGACAGGCTGTCAGCAAATGGAATCAACAAGATAATCCCTTGGCCTTGTCCGTGGCTGGAGTATTACTGTCAACAACAAAGTGCTCGCCGGACATCATAAATAAAGGCCAACTCCAGCAGCCTAGCAGGGTGATCGAGACATTGTAAAACATCGGACATATGACAAAGAGTAAGACTTTGTCTCGACAGAGGTATTGGGTTGGATAAAGACCACGACACAGGACCAGCCGAGACATATTTCAACCATATCACTTATCAGAAAGATCTCAAGACATAGTAAAACCTCGAATGTCTTGTCGGATCACTGGAAGTGGAGCTATCAAGAAATGTTTGTATACTAAAAATTGCTTTTTCCAATCTTGAAACTGGTGAATTTACTCAATTGGGTCAATTCCAATTGGCTCTGGACAGTTAGTCAGAGGTCACTCGACGACATCAGAAACCAATCTAAATTTTAAAAGGATTGGAGACAGTAGTGAACGCAATATTTCTTTGTACTTTATTGACCCCTCAAGCAAATTAGTACCAATCACCACATATGTACTAACCAGAGGTTTCAAACCTTTTTGAATCTAAATCTATTGGATCCAGGATCAAACACTGAACTTACCTCATAGCCGCCGCCTTATTTTTCTCAGATTCCACTGCAGACTTGACTTGACTTCCAACCTCAACTTTTTCATCACTTTTATCAGTCTCCTTTTTCACTTTATCACTGGCACCCATCTCCTTTTTCACTTCAACTTTCTCAATGCCAGTTTTAGTGTCCGACTCTGAATCAGTCTTTCTCTCAGAATCTTCAGTTTTTACATCTTTCGTATTTTTTTCTGATTTCTTGTCTTCCCTTTTCTTTCGACCTCTCTTTTTCTTTTCTGTCTCAGGTGTTTTAGAACTTTTTGCTGGTTTTTTACCAATGTCTTCACACGCACCATTAGTTTTAGTAGCATCTTTGGTTGCACAATTATCAGCAAGGTCCTTTTTGTTAGCATGGTCAGTTTTTGAATCATCCTTATTGGGACCAGAGTCACTTTTCTCAGTCTCCGAGTTTTTTACACTAGTTTCTTTACTCTTCTTAGCTTGCGTTTGACTTTTACCTGAAAGTATATCAGCCTCAAAAATAACAAGAGAAACAAACTTGTAACTTAACATTTTTTATATTTGAACAAGAAAACAGGTTATAACTCGAGAAAGAAATGTGGCAATCTTCCCCGCATCAATTTGATCATTTGAATTGAATATTTCCTTTTAAAATGTTATCTGCCAAGTTGAATTAAGTGCTGCAGGACATCTAAAGTTAATCCCTACAAGTCCTATAACTGAAGAAACCCAAAGGAATATTTGCAGATGACTAATATATGTAGCAGTGCAGCCCGCAGAGACACCTATCTTTATCAGAACACATTACAGATACAGTGTTGCCCTCTTCAAGCAAAGAACAGAACTGAACTATAAGATCTTTCGGCCTCCCAGTGTCACCTGCTATATTGCAGAGACAAGACCACTAATGAATATTCATAGGTTGGAGGGTCCAGGCCTATCTATTAGACGAGTGCATGTTTTTTACTCTCAAGTACATATTTGGAGAGGTATTGAAAAAATATTTGTTGTGGCAAGTCTACAGATATAAAGGAATTATTTGATGAAAAAATTAATTTCGAATTTTGCTAATTGGGTAATAGGGGGCGTGTTTTGAGTTTTTTCTGCCAGTTGCCTGAAAAGAGTGGAAATATCAAAGTCTGTCTAATTTGTCGATTAAAAAAAAATTTCCGTGGTCAATCACCATTTTATTTTTCACCATTTACTTGCCCGACTGTCCGGAATAACATAATCTAAATTTCAGATTCACAACACCACGCGTTCTTTGATGCGTCGCGGTCAAACATTGACAATTTAACTGCTAAAAGGCTTAAAAAATCAATTGTGGTCTTGTCTCTATTTACACTACATTTTGGGTCAATATAGTGAAAAATTTGAATGTGCTCAAATCACTCTAATTCATTTAGAATATTGTATTGCTGATGATTTAAGGTCAAAACAAGCTAAAATAATGAGAAAAAAACTTAATTTGACCCAAATAAGAGTCAACCTAACCCCGGTCTAAGTTCGGTTTCATTTTTACAAGTCTTGTTGTGTTGCCATTCATTTTGTAATTTCTTTGAAACTACTTAGGCCTTGATTCTGAAAGTTGTGCCCTAAGCAGCAAAGATATTCCTAAATCACATCCTAAAGTTTCAGCTCCATAGCTTGCTTATTCTGGCCAGGGCAGGTCTTTGAATTTGGTGCTGTTGGGTGCAAAATCATGACTTTTTGTCGATTTTGTCCTCTTTCGTCGCTTTGGCACAGTTGTACCACTCTTTGAAATGTCTCTCATTTCTCCAAAAATGTCCAGATATGACTTTCCTTTGTTGGAGAGTTGTGGGATGTCATGTACATTAGTTTGAAAAAAATCTCAAAATGTTAACCCCTGAAATGTACCTTCATTGAGACAAGACCACTAATGAATATTCATAGGTTGGAGGGTCCAGGCCTATCTATTAGACGAGTGCATGTTTTTTACTCTCAAGTACATATTTGGAGAGGTATTGAAAAAATATTTGTTGTGGCAAGTCTACAGATATAAAGGAATTATTTGATGAAAAAATTAATTTCGAATTTTGCTAATTGGGTAATAGGGGGCGTGTTTTGAGTTTTTTCTGCCAGTTGCCTGAAAAGAGTGGAAATATCAAAGTCTGTCTAATTTGTCGATTAAAAAAAAATTTCCGTGGTCAATCACCATTTTATTTTTCACCATTTACTTGCCCGACTGTCCGGAATAACATAATCTAAATTTCAGATTCACAACACCACGCGTTCTTTGATGCGTCGCGGTCAAACATTGACAATTTAACTGCTAAAAGGCTTAAAAAATCAATTGTGGTCTTGTCTCTGCAAGGCCTATTTCTCAGGAACAAGGGCAAACCATCTTCCACAACTTTGCATTTGAATTCCTCGGGTATTTTACATGGACTTTGTTGAACGTGCCCCACTCCTGCCCTGGTATAATCTGGTGCTTGGTCAGGTATCCAAGAGCAACCAGAATATATCAGGACACTAGATAGGATGCATGACTTAGTATTCTCAAACCAGGAGACCGGTCAAAAGTCCTTGCTCCAGCAGACAACATGCTATCCTTGATGTTCCATTAGATGATCAAAATTTAGATACCACCAACTAATGTCTTGTCCATTTACGAGAAGCAACAACAACTAGTTCAGTTGCCCGAGAAACCAACTGGCAAAGCGACATTAGTTTGTCATGCACACTATAAACAGTACCACCTAGTTTGTCTATTACAGTACACTTACTACTTCACCAATGAGCTAGAACTGAAGAATTGCTTAGCGAAATAACCCTCTTGTATTCACATGAAAGGACATTTCAACAGTCACGTGAACAACCACATGGGTAGATGAATATTTCACCAGCGTCATACATTCCACTTGGCAAGTTGTCTTCGGGTTCACAATTTAGGCCTAGTTTTCACAGTGAAACTGGCCACCTAACCTACAAATTGGTTGGGTCAAGCTAACCTACATTTCTCCTAGTATGCGTAGCAATAGCCAAAATGGGCCATAGAATATGTAGCAGCAAGTCTCAATCCGTGTTAATTATTCTGAATCCACTTTTCCTCAATCGCACGGATGACGGGTACTTCCTACTAAACATTTCCTCTTCTCCTGAATATTTTCAATCCACTTCCTTCCTCGGCTGGTCGTCATGCAGACAGTTCACACTGGTATACCGTGGTGCTCTGATACTTAAGACAAACCCACCAGGAGATATCAGTGCAAGTGCCAACAGGTCAAAATGGTTGTCTTTCAGCATCCTTCCTTCTCACATCTTTTTTTCTTCTTGCGACTCGGAGAGGGCATACGTCACCAAAAAGTGAAAGGGGGGTTGGGCAAGATTAGTTTGAAATCCAGCAACAAGAATCAACACGACAGAAGCCACTAACATAGCTCCAGGAAGAGTTCTCCAAGCTACTTTGGCAATCCAGCATGGAGATTTATTAGTTATGGAGTTTACCATCGTCCCATCCTGGTATAACCTGGTGCTTTGCATGAAACCAAATGGCAACCAGAGTATACCAGCCTGGGCAGAGGCGAGGGTACATGCGAGAGTCAGGAGGATGCGGGCATACACATGCTAGTCAGCCGAAGCTGTTGGGCAGGAGAGGTAAACATGTAAGGAAGACATCCGTTCCAATTCATCATCGTTAGTTTTCATTCCATGATTATGTTTCGTTTTTTTTCTTCATGATGGCGCACTTATCAAAATATAAGATCTACCAAATTCTTCCAATGTCTTTTATTTTGTCCTCAAAAATGAATAGTAGTATGCAGCACAAGTAGCAAGGACAAGCATCATTCAAGGCAAGGCAGCATTCTACACTCATTATAGTAGCAGCATCACAAAACGCAAGGGCCAGATTATGAACTGGTATATCCTGGTGCTTTGATCAAATACAAATAGCACACAGGATATTCCAGTGCACAAAACTGGTTGGAAGCCAGGTTCAGGTTACATTGATAAAAGATATTCACAAGCCGACAGGTTCTTTCTAGGTTATCTTCAGGAAACACCTAGAAGGCCACTGGATAACAACCGCATCCCATTCCCATTCACCTATTTTTTTCAAAGACATTCTGAACAGTCACCAACCCCCTCATGATTAACCTTAACAACCACACGCAATGATCTCTCAAATCAAAGAAGAACAGTACAACATGGGGCATGTATATTTACAAAAGTTTTCAAACTCGGTCTTTAGATACAGAGGATAGTAGCACATGTAGGAACGGTGATCACTGCGACCAGGTGAACTGGTATATTCTGGTGCTTTGGAATCGAAGCAAATAGCACACAGAACATACCAGGGCACATGACATGCATGCGACGAGAGGCTGGACAACAGGTTTCATGATAGATGGCGCTACTACAAGCATTGTTAATTACAGTCATTGGATGCAAGAGGGGACATACATTTTCAATGCTTGACCATACAATTAACAACACACCCAAATGCGCCAATGATTTTGACAGATCAAGAATAACTTACCCTTCAAATTTGTAATTTCACCACCACAAACTAGAAAATCCATGTCTATACCATTTTAGATTTCTTATTCTGGGCCTAAACTATCAATGTTCTAAAGCAACACTTACCCCGTATTGAAAAGACACTTTGCTTAAAATTGGTTCTACCTAAAACTGAGTCGGAAGAATGGCTTTCGAAATGGCATGGCATATGTACTGGTATAACCTGGTGCTTTGAATTGATGAACAATAGCACACAAGATACAGCAGGACACAGGACAGCCCGAGCGCCATCCACATTTATTAACACATTAACACAAGTATCTTCTGAAAACTGGAAATTTTATCTGAAATTATGAACATATAAAGCGAACAGCAAGGAATTTAGGCCTAAATATAAACTTCGAACATAAGCAAAATCAGAACAATGCTTATCGACACATTGGAATTTAAAGATGGAAAGGTTAGAAGATTTGCAAACTCAAAGATGGTACAACTTTTTTTAAGTGTCTTCCTTTTTATACCTGTGGCAAAAACAAATGAAGCTTCAAGATGCACTTATACACATGCGAGAGTAGATGCATCAAGATTCCTGGACAATAGCAGACGGTACGAACATGCAATCTGGTATACTCTGGTGCTTTGAGCTTATATACAAATAGAACACAGAGTATAGCAGGACACATGTAGGCGGGGCAAGAAGCAAAGAGGACATACTCAGATGAAGAACAGAGAGAGATCATAATGATGTTCTTGGACACTCCGCAATTGGATTCTGTGAAATGTAGGCAGTTGCAGAGACTTTACAACAGAAGACGAGGTTTGTTTTAGACCTGGTATAACATGGTGCTTTCTCAAATGCAAGAAATGGCACACAGGTGATATCAAGCCTCAAAATAAAGCCAAGCAGGAAGCAGTCACACGTACATGCAGCAAGTTAACAAGCAAGGCACACATGCTGCCGCTTGTTATCAAGACAGGGCACACATGCTACAGCCAGTTTGAGACATCAGGCCAAGGCACACATTTTGTAATAAAGCAGAACGTAGGAGTTGTGATGCAACTGTTTTATGGAATTTCAGCTGGAAAAAGTAAACATGCAAAACATTTTGCGAGTGAATCGAGCAGTGTTGTCCGGTGTTTTGTCATGCAAATATCATAACAGGCCTCATAACTACAGCAGTTCACGAGGACAACGAGACTTAGGACATTTCCAAGTCAAGTCATGCAAGAAGGAACCTCTGTTCTGGGCCAGTGGAGAACCCACATTAAAATTAGCCACACAGCTTCAGGGGCAGAGGGCAAATTTCTGTGGCAATAAAACTCACTGACCAGACTGGAAGAGGACATCTCAAAGTAGAGACTGGTATACTTTGGTGCTTTGTCACACAGACAATTGGCACACAATACATAGCAGTCGCCACATTTCGAGAAGTTTCACCAACAATATTCACAGTGGTGGAAGGGCAGCATTCAAGACGATGACATGCCTTACTGAATGAACTGATATAGTTTGGTGCTTGGTCAACCGACACACCCAGCAGCACACAAACTGTATCAGGCCACAGAGAAGGCTGGCAGAGCACAGGGAAGACGTCACAATCAAGCAGGAATTCCAACACCAATCAGCGACACAAATATTTACAAACTGCAACTAAAGCCATAACGAAATTGTCAAAATTGTTTTTTTTTCTTCAAATTTTCCTCCACAAAAATTGCACATTTCTGATACTGGGTTAGCATTGAAGAACTAGATACAGTCATAGCAAGCAATGCCAAACACACGCACTGATCAAACTTGGTGCTTTGCTTGACCACAGATGGCACGCAAGTTTCACCAGTTCCTGTGAAAGGCACAGCCACATGCCCGAGTGGACAGCAAGCAGATGATTTCTAAAGACATGCTTTACCTACCTGCTTTCTGATTATTTTCATACCCACCTCAGAAGCTGCATCAAATTCATGAATATTTCTCTCACACAGAAGATCTTTTTTTAGGCCTACTACATGCTGAAGGCCTACTGGCGTACTCTGTCCACCAGAGAACTGAAATAGCCTGGTGCTTTGGCAGTAATCACAAATAGCACACATGGTATCCCAGTCCCCTAGACGGACATAAGTTTGTTCCACTTCCTTTTAAAACCTTCTCGGCTTGCGTAGTAAATTTCCCATCACAAAGTTCTCACGGAATCTTAAAGCAATGGCACAAACTGGTCTTCCATAAGCTTACTTTTCCAACAATGGAAATATATCAGGGCAGGTTTCGTAGCTGACCATCTTGTTGGTTGACATTCCAAAGCACATGCTCCAGTCGTACATGCCATGCAAGCACCCTGATATAACCTGGTGCTTGGTTTTGTCACAGCCAAAGCTCACAAGATATAACAGGGTTCAAGAACAGCATGAGCTGAACTAACTGATGGCCGTTTTTACCAATTTTAGGCCAGGAATAAATAAAGCTTTTTGCCAACACAATGGTGGGGTCCATCAGTTTTTTTCTTCCGAATTGGTGTGTCTGGTCTGTTTCTGTATATGACGACATGCGAAAGCCCTGGTATACTGTGGTGCTTGGCCATTTCCCCCCAAGAGCAACCACTGAATACCAGGACACAAAGGCATGCAAAACTTGTACCAGAGCGATTTCTGACTCTACTGCCTGCACGACACATGCTACAGCTGCACCTAATGGTTGAAGAAAGTAAATGATGATTCAGGTAAATGCGTCTCTTCTGACATGGCGACACCTCTTTCCAACTTGGCTATCTTTCCATTCAATTATGGTCGTTTGTAAGCAATCATCTTCACAAATAGTGACATATTCCTTTCTTTTCACCAGCAGAGGCAGATTTCTCATCGCATGAGCATGCAGTTTTCCTAAAGCCTGCGGTCCAACGCATACACTGGTATCACCTGGTGCTAGTCAGTTGCACACAACCACACAGGAGATACCAGTGAATGAGAGGGAGGTATAACTAGCACTAGTAGAAGCTAAAGCACAGGGCGGGCAGCATCATTCTCCACTGCACTATCAGTTGATTTGGTACAGGGCACATGCACAAAGTAGAAAATTGTAGGCCTAAGTATCTTACCTAACTTTGCCTCTGCTTAAAAATTGGCTTGTAATCTTTCTTTCTGAACTCAACTGACAAAAGCAACCAAACATTGATATTTCCTTTATACTTATAGGCCTACAAGTGCTCCATTACAAGAAAGCTCATTTCTTTGTACCAACCATAGTTTTCAGCAGGAACAGAACTTTTAATACAGAGTGTAAACGCTATCATACATGTATGTCAAATACTAGAAAATGTCTTTGCAATCGTGTCTCACACAGACTATACAAAGTTAGAGTTATACCACATGACTTGCACTTACCCCCGAAGAAATTCATAAAAGCTCCTTTCCCAGAACTAGTGGGTTTCTTCTCTGACTTGTCACCATCTGAAAATTAATGAAAATCATAGATTGATGTGAAGTTGGCGGCAATTTCAAATAAATTTTCTGCGATACTACTTTAATTTGTTGTCATCGATTACACCATCTTTCAGTGTTCCTATTTTTGTTTGTCTACCTCAGGAGTTTGTGGTAGCAAGTCTCTCTTCTTAACCTGATCTCTCTAGTACAGCAGACAGTGATTGGTCAACTCAATCAAACTGATAACCTGAATAATCAACTCCTGTATTCGCAAATTTACACTCAGAGATAGAAAAATTCTAAGCGCCAGACAGTGGTTTACAAGTTTTGGAAGCCATCACTCTAACATTTGCAAGCCAACTCGACTGCAAGGCCCTAAAGACTTTGGATGGCATTTGTCTGCTAGCTGATTTTGACGAAACACTACTGTACCAGACTCATCCTCCTTTTTAGATTCTTCCCGTCCAACCTCAGTAGACTCACTCTGCTCCGCTTCCATTATCTCTTCTTTTGCAGGAGACGAACCCTGTAAGAAAATTAACATGTTATGGAAAAGGAAACAACTCATAGTCATGTTCAAGGAAGATTAGTGTTTAAACATGTCATTCTTTCTCCCATTCTTGAATATTACGAGTACTTGTGCATACTTCTTCACAAATCTTTCGAGGCTTGCCTCAATACTAATGGACTGCCACCAACAGCCAGTATTGAATATGAGTTTCAAAACCTCCTGACAGGACCAAAACTCAGTATAAGACGCTTACATTCTTTTCCTCGACCATTGCATCTTTCATGTCCACATCATTACTTTCACATTTCTTCCTTGGAGATGTAGACACCCTGGTTTTCTTTGAAGGCGTTTCCTCACCGATTCCACTATCCTGGCTACTTGATTCCGCCTTCCTCTTCGTGCCATAACTGAAGCTTTTTCTAGCTAAAAAAGAGTTCACTTGGTAAGCAATTATGACTAGTAGAAGTGCATATTTTTTACAATAGATATTTGTTCATTTCAACCTTAGTGACTGCCATTCTGGTGCTTGTCATGTGAAGTAACACAGCGATTCACTTCACTGCGCTGAATTGGCCAATTTCTTTTTTCAGTGTCGTCATCTGAACCACAGAAACTGACAATGCTAGCATAGGTTGTAGGACTATCTGATCGACTGAATTGAATGCCAAATGATTCAATCCACCTATGTATTTCAGTAATCAATCCACCATAATCTATGGGTTAGCATCAACATCACTGTAATAACTTATTCATAATCGTACTCACTATTGATTTTTAATTATGATGTTTTTCTTACTCTATCCTGAATAACAGGCAGGAACAAGAGGCCTCCATCGCCATTGCATGAAAATTAAATTCAGCTCTGGCATAATTTATTATATTAATTGATGCAATCACCTGTTTTCCTGAGAGGTAAACCAGTTGTTGGCGACATGAGTTGAGGAGAGTCAGGAGGTCGAGTTGGCATTGGAGATGCCTTGGCATTGGGTGTTTGGGGCTGGAAAGGAGAACACATATTTCAAACTCTGGAGACTTGTGCCATAATTTTGATGCCCTTTTCTCACTTCCATTCAGACTAAAAAGTAAAACAATTTTCTAACAGAGGACATTCTTTTTTTGTGTAATTCATATAAACAGCAATTATGTCCACATTTCAGGCTTGCAAAACTGATATTCTACTCTCAAGTGTAAGAACTGACATCCGACAGTTTTTAGGCAGTATTGAGGTGCATTCTACTGCAGCCATGTACAATTAACTGCATGTAAGGCATTGCCATTGATAATTCTGTTTAGACACATCAGAAGTCATTACCCACTGCCAAGATGTAAAATTATTACCTACCTGTTTAGCAGGGGTGACCTTTTGGGCTTTTTGTTTAATGGGGAGAACCGTCTCTTCATTCTGATTGTCATCTTTTACCGGCGACTTGACGACGACTTCACAGTCATCCTCGCTGTCACTTTCGATGACACGCCTGGCACGTTTCTTGGTTGATACTTTGATTGGGGAGTCAACTTCACCCACTGTATCAACTGGAAAGTCAATGCCAGCAGCACCACTTTTGTTGACTTTTTCAGGGGTTTTTGGTGGCTTCTTCTTGTCACTAAAATGACAATAGAAGGAATTATTCATTACTATGACTATGTAGGCCTACAATATGTACTAAACTGAATGAATGCCACGTTACTTCTCATGCTTCCTTAGCAACCAGGCCAAGCAATACAACTCCCCTTGCTTTTTCTGGAATTTTTTGCTTGTTTAAGTTTCTGCATTGCATAAGAAGTGTCATGACGAATTATAGAAGGAGGGATTCTAAAATTCACAGGCAATAGCAGCTACAATTATATTTATTCTAAGTTCAGGGTTTCACTCAGGAAAACACCTAAATATGACATTATAAACCTACCCTACTACAACGCAACTTTATTGCATAGGCAGCACAGAGCACGCTGCACTACAATTAAATAACCTACATAGTGCACACTCCTTGATCAATGCATGTGTACACACACGCATACCACCAGATGCATTATAATTTAATATGTCACTACCTTGGGACCACAACCTGCCGTAAACAAAAGCATTCATTCACTAATTTGTATTGCATAATAATTCACTTCAGCCAGATTAGGAACTAAAGCTCGAGACCCACACTACAACTGGCTTAGATTACAAACATTTCGCTCTATTGGCTATCAAAACACTATCTTCACTGATGTGGCTTTGCTTGCTAAATTTTTCATACAGAAAACTTAATAATTGTATGAGCACAAGTTGATATGACCATCGCCAAGGCAACCAGAACAGGAGTCCAACAGCTAGGACAACATCGTTAACACTTTATTATTGTATTTTGTCCTTCACAGCTTATTCCATTCAATGGCACTGCTTGCCCATTCACAAGGCTAATCCCATTTGAATGAGCGGGATTACATCACAATAAGCTGGCCAGGCATTACCACCATTATAATACTACTGTATGACAGCAGGTGTGCAAAGCAAACCAATAAATCAATATTTTCCTGGAAATATTTCAAATAAACTCTTAACTGAAGTTATTGTCACACAGCCAGCCTTGATTTTTTAAAGCAAGTCCAGACACAGTTCGAGAATATTTTTGTTGTTGTGCATGTTGGTCTTAGAATTCCATAGAAACATAAAAAAGAGAGAATTTGGGACTTGCATGCCCCAATGCAAGACCGTGATTGCGTTGTAAAGTCATTTTACGTCATGGTGTAAATGACAATACGCAGTCAAGGTGGGGAGACAATATCGCGCAATGTTAGAACTAACATGACACGCAACCTTTGTGACATAGGCCTACATAAAATGAAAAATGTGAACCTGCGTTTTTTTGGTTCTTTTTTTTATTTCCTAAAATAATCCGAACTTGGATAACTTAGCAAACACACACGTAAAAGGCAACTCAATAAAAGTAAACTGGCCATGAAACACACCACAACACCTGAAAATTAGGTCCTGTCCCAACCCACACACTAAAAGTCTCAATGCATTCAATGTACATGTACATGATGTACTCGGTGGTAAATACACGCAATTCAATGCACTGCACGCTTCAGCACGGGCCATGGATTCGGAGCTTCACAAAATAGATATTTTGAGGTAGTTTTGATGATTTCTTTCATCAATTTCAGGTCAAACACAATGAAGAGCATACTGAGGTACTGAACCGTTTGAAAACTAAATATCAAAACAATCAAATTTGACTAATCTGGGTTATTTTTCATGTTCTAGGTGGAGTCAAAATTGCGCTGCGTGAAAAAATGGCGTCTTACCCGTCACCAGGGTCACTTGCTGGCTTCGCCTTCGGTTTTGGCGGCGAAAAGAACGATCTGAAAAAGAGAGGGGACGCTTGACTATATATTCAGTACAATCTAGGATAACTTAAATACCATATCATCACACAACTTACGTTATAGAAGGCTGCGGCATTCCGTATTGGGGCAAAGCAGGGACGAAATATGTTCGGCGTGCAACTTTCGCGCCAGAAATGTACCCATTTTCGAGTTCAAGGTCACCGCGGACGGTGTCCCCACTGTAACACATTCTTCTCGCATTTACTCCCAAAAACTAACATCAAATTTCAACTAGCTTTGCCAAATTATCAACAAATATCCTTTATTAAAATTATTATGTTATTTTAAATTTATTCTATCCCAATTCTGCTAAAATCTCTACTTTACTTCTGTTATTACAACCAGTGTGGTACATCTGCCGGCAAAATGGCTTCCCTCGACGTGGAAGATGCGGGGATTCTCTCAACTATTTTCAAAGAATCTTTCCCAGGTAGAACTAGAATTGCCCGATTAATTTTTAATGATGTTAATGAATAACATTGTAATGAGTTCTAATGAAATAAGAAATTGTCACCACGATTCGCATTGGAGTTGTTGCTTTTTATCACTCTGAAGACTGAAGTTCAAGTTAGTAGTTACTTGAAATCAGCACTGACAGTGAGTGACAGGACACATAGCTAGGCTACTCACTCACTGACTTAGTCTCTAACTTAGTGACAGCAGTGCAGACTGCAGTGCCAGTGGTGGCAGTGCAGTGCTACAGCAGTGACAGTGTGAGTGACTGTCGGTGTCATGGCATCATCATCTGATCGGTGACAGTACCAAGCCCAGGGCTAGGTAGTGCTAATGGCAAAATCAGTGACGCTGACTTTTGTGATTTTTGCCTATCAACCTTCTATTTTGTTTATTCCAGAAAGTTGGAGAGATAACCCAGACTTTGCTCAATATTTGGCAGAACTGAGTTCCTATGGCGTTGACAAATTGGGTAAGAATTTCTTTACTGCAGCCAACTCATTCATTCATGAACGATCATTTTATTCATTTTAGTTAACATTTTATTTCACAAACGGACAGTTTTAAAAAAATTATCGTTTGATGGAATTCTCTTTTTCAGCCAGAGAACCTGACAGGCTTGCTGAGGAAAGATCTCAGATTTTGGAGCAGACACAGGATCTGGCCTTTCACAACTACAAAACATTCATACAGACTGCAGAATGTTCCAGAGAGATATTCCAAGATGTAAGACATTCTATTGTGATTATGCATATAGCGCAACATATTTATATTGTCAGATCTTTCCATTCATATAACAGGAATGTAAACACCTTATTTTGATAGATTTATTAGAGGACAAACTAATTCGCCAAATTTTATAAGAACTTTAAAAACCCACTAAATTTATATTCTTTTGACTTTTTACCAACTTGAAACACATGTTTCTTCTTGTTTCCAGTTTCAGATCATAGAGAAACATGTCAGTGAACTATTGGACAAGTTGCCGGAATTCTCAAGTGAATGTAATGGCTTCCTGGGCAAAGCTCAAGAAATCAACATCAGGTAAGTGATCGATATTTCATTGCTTTCATTTCAGTAAAAAACTTGGTAGTATCCATTTCTTTTTGAGGTGAATGTGGCAGTAAAACAATTAGTCAGAGCATGGGCCTTTGAGGGATGTGAAGAAAGAACAAAATCAGAAACATTCCGTATATTCTCATAATCATGTTGAGACAACTAAAGAATTTTTTCATCAATGACAAATAAATGATTAATCTTATTGTTTTTCCAGTCGTCGGATGAACTCACTAACCCTGCAGCGTCACACACAGCTCCTTGAGATACTCGAGATGCCCCAGTTGATGGACACCTGTGTGAGGAATGGCTATTATGAAGAGGCTCTAGAGCTAGCCGCTCATGTCAAGAGGCTGGAGAAGAAACATGCTTCAATTCCTGTCATTCAGGTAAATATAAATGGTGAATGGAATGGAACCCCCCCCCCCCCCGAAATGGACACCACTGTCATGCCTCCTCCTGCATCTTTTCTGTTCCCAGCCTACATGCAGAGCTACTACCTGGGTGCATGATGACTTCATATGGAGACAGTCAGAAGTTCTTCAGCAAATGTTTCTTCACTGTGGAACCATTTTCTGGCCCTTCTCAGGAACTGATAATGTCAGTTCCTTAAAGCGGTTGTTGAAGACATGCCTTTTTGAGAAGTTAGTTTAGGATTGGCTCTTCATGACCTTATCAGGATGAAAGGGCACACAAAGAAATGAACATTGATGTATTTCTGTTTACAGGGTATAGTGAATGAAGTGAAAGGCTCCACCCAGCTGATGCTAACCCAGCTCGTCCAACAGTTGAGGACGACAATCCAGCTCCCAGCCTGTCTGCGGGTCATTGGATACCTCAGGAGATTGGATGTCTTCTCTGAAGCTGAACTAAGGATCAAATTTTTACAGGTAGGTTTTTATTGCATTTCAGTCCTGTATCATTTGCAATTTCATGGCCCCAGTCACCTGATCTTATCATTCGGTCTAGTGATCAAAGTCTGCTTTCTTTGGCAAGTAGTACCACAATTTAGCATGTAAATTGCATTTCTCTTGCTTTGTTGCAGGCGAGAGATTCGTGGTTTCAGAGTATATTGAGTGGCATCCCCAAAGATGATGGTAAGTAGCACCGAGTATGATGTTCTTGAAATGATATTTTGTTATATGATGTTACCAGGACATTGCTGAAATATTGGGGTGTTCGGGTGCGGATGAAGGGAGATTTTCATTTGAAGGAGGCTGCCTTTTCTGTGTCTCAGAACAAATCTCCAAAACTCCTTCACTTTACAAATAAACCCATAATGTCTATTCTCTTACTCTACAGCCTACTATCATATCACAAAGACAATAGAAGCAAGTCGTGTGCACTTGTTCGACATCATCACCCAGTATCGTGCCATCTTCTCCGACGATGACCCTCTGATGTCAGCCAGAGATGACAGTACAAACGAAGCCACACTCTTCCATGGTTGGGTTGTCAAGAAGGTAACATTTCTTCTTTCTGATTCGAGGACCGACTCTTTATGTATAAGCATGATCCCTGTGACCATTGCCAACAATAGATCTGATGATACCATACAAAATTGTAGTTGCCAGTGGTTAAGACTGTGTCTGAAGCCAAGTGGTAAGCTCAGTGAGTAGTGACTTATCCACGGTGGCAATATAATTTTTGCATCACTTCTATTCCGCAGGTTTCACAGTTTTTGGACACTCTACAAATGGACCTGAACAAAGGTGTTGGTGGTCGTTTGGACTCCCTCATCGGCCAGTGCATGTACTTTGGCCTCTCCTTCAGCAGAGTGGGTGCGGACTTCAGAGGCCTCCTACCGCCAATCTTTCAGAGAGCGGCGATGGATGGGTTGCACTCTATTCTTGTGGATGCCAATAAGAGGTTTGAGGAGTCGATGCAGTCGTACAGTCTCCTTGCTACGTCTACGGTGTCGTCTCCATATTCATATGCCTCACAGGTGAGACAAGTTTGTTTTGTTTTGCTGGTCAGACATTCTCTCAGTGCTTACACATCTTTCTTTACAAGCCTTTCTTTGTTGTGGTCTGCCTCGTCTGCAATCTTCAAAATCTGTATGTGACGTTCAGTTTTCGTTTTTACGATAGGACTCAATAAACACAATGACAACTTTTCAATTTCAGAGTTTGCACCTGTCTCCTCCTATGATTCTTCTAGATTTCCAACCGTTGGCAGCCTACTGTAACAACATACTGACTGCCTTCAATGACCTGAGGCTGTGTGCTCCCATATCACTTGCTGGTCGTGTTGCTCTGCAGGTACAGAAGTCGCTCCAGGAAGTGGTCAGGATTATACTGGCATTCCACAGGTAGCTCATTTTGACAAATTGATATTTCTAACATATTTCATTGAAATGTAGAATCTAGAACTTTGTGCCTATCTGAAGTGTTGGCACAGTCATTGGCTAATTCATGTGCGTAATATTCTTGAAGAAGAACTTTGGATTGTGAGTCATGTATCATGTACATTAAAGTTTATTGAACTAGAATTAGGTTCACCTCTAAAAATGATATCATGCTAGTTCTTATTTTGCATGATCATGTATCACATCATCGAAGATGGTTTAGGCACACTGTTGGAGAGACAGATAGACTGTATTTGGAGTGCTCAAATCTTGTTGAAAAAGAATATATCAAGGATACATTGCATGCTTGTCTCAAACACAGTTTGAGAATTGCAGCATTTACTTCTGACACGAGAAGTATCTATGACAATTGAAACTTTGCGTGTTGATTTCTAATGAGTTTTTAAAAGTTGTTCTTTGCTTTCTCTCAGGGCTGAAGAGTCTGTATTCGACCACAGAGAGAAGGATGCCTTCGGTCAGTTCTGCCATGTTTTTGCCAGAGAACTTCTCCCATTCATCAATAAGTGTTTACAGGCCTTATTTCCCCCAACCGCAGTGGCTCAGGCTCTTGGGGTGACTGTCTTGGATCTGGCAAAACTAGTAAGTGCCAAATGTGACATTAAAATAAGACTATTTCATTAAAGATTTCTTGACCCTGTTGGAAATGTTTGGAGTGTATACTTGAGGTCAGTCCCTGTGCTATACTATAACATCTCATAGGGAACAAATTTGGTGTGGTGGAACCATCCAATGAACATCTCTACCAAGAGGCTACTGTATCCTTAGGGAGACACCACAGTACTTTGAACACCTCTCAATTGATGAGAGCATTGCGTAGTTCTGTAAAGGATGTCCTTGATCAAGTCTACTAGTATCATGTAGATTTCTTTTTCTTCTGCAGTCCTCAGTTGTCTTGCATTCTATTTCAGGGCAAAATTGGTACTGTGAACATCAACCAGGTGACATCAGCAATGGAGAATTTAGTGCCTGAGAAAGAGGAGATACCACCAGAACCAGTAGCCACTCGGGCAATATCTCCTGTGCCAAGTTCACTGGCGAAGGAGGCTGATACCCCAACAAGTGCAATGGACTCTGACTCTAAACCAGTTACCCTAAATACAGACACTGCATCTGATGATAAACTAGACAGCCAAAAAGTTAATGAACCAGACCTTGAGCCTGCATTGTCTGAGGCCATGGTTGAAAGTGTCGATGACAAACCTATTGAAAGTAGCACTGCTGAAAGTAGTGTAAAACAACAAGAGACAGATATTGTAAAAACTGAGGATACGTCAGTCATTTCTAAATCTGATGTTCCTAAATCTGATGATCTGGTTGGTGCAGCAACTGAAATTGTTGATCATACAGGTTCAGGCAATCATGGAAGTGCATCTGAAACTGTTGATAGTACAGGTTCAGGTGATAATGAAAGTGCTGTTGGGCCAGTTCTTGGAGGCGATTTAGATATAGATTTAGATCTGGACTTAGAAATCACTGAAATGAAGTTGGATGATGCAATGCTCGAATTGCCATCTAGTAAAGGAATGGGTTCGAAAGGAGACTAGAAAAAATCTTAATGAATAGAGATGCACCAATATTGAATTGTGAAAGGAATTCATGCAGAGGCAGAGAATGAAGCTCTGCTGGCAACACCACTGCTGTATTATGTATTCTACAACAAAGTGCCTCTTCAATACCTCTTCTAGTTTTTGGCCAAAAGGCGTAACAATGATGACGTCCTGATGTCAACTGGTCATGTGGCTGCTTGCTACAAAATGGCTAGGAAAGCTGCATTGTCAAGAATGGCCCTTTGATTGTTGGGCTAAAGTAACCATGTACCTATCAATGTTTTTTCTTGTCTGGTTGTTATGGAGTATATGCTTAGACATACTGGAATGTCCTTGGTGTATCTGTGATGTAAATAGTCTGAACATGAAATAAATTATCTAAAAATGACACTCCTTTGTCTGGTAAATCATTGACTCAAAAAGAGAATTTCCGCATAGTGATTCAAGTCATGGGTTAGACCTGCAGATGGATCACCCACAGTGTTGTCAAGGCGTTCTGGCCTTCTGCATGGTGCCCAGACCCCATGGTTCAGAGGATTTGGTCTCCGTCCTCGGCAGGAAATGTAGGTTGTGCCTTTGTCCTCTGCATTGTTGTGGCTAGAAGCTTGCAAGAAGTACCATGGTACAATATTATCTTGCAATGCAGGACTAAAACATGATTCCGAGGATTTGGTCTCCGTCCTCGGCAGGAAATGTAGGTTGTGCCTTTGTCTTCTGCATTGTTGTGGCTAGAAGCTTGCAAGAGGTACCATGCACAATATTATCTTGCAATGCAGGACTAAAACATGATTCCGAGGATTTGGTCTCCGTCCTCGGCAGGAAATGTAGGGTGTGCCTTTGTCCTCTGCATTGTTGTGGCTAGAAGCCTGCAAGAGGTACCATGGTACAATATTATCTTGCAATGCAGGACTAAAACATGATTCCGAGGATTTGGTCTCCGTCCTCGGCAGGAAATGTAGGTTGTGCCTTTGTCTTCTGCATTGTTGTGGCTAGAAGCCTGCAAGAGGTACCATGGTACAATATTATCTTGCAATGCAGGACAAAACATGATTCCGAGGATTCGGTCTCCGTCCTCGGCAGGAAATGTAGGTTGTGCCTTTGTCTTCTGCATTGTTGTGGCGAATGTAAAGCCTGCGTGTTTACCTTCAAATTGGTACAATATTATCCTCCAATGCAGAACTGAAACAAGATTCTTATGATTCAATCTATTCCCTTAGTACATGGAATTAAGACTGTGTCTTCGCCTTCGGTTTATTTGGCATCCCAATCAATACTGGACTTAAAAAGGCCTGTTTTTATGCTTTGGATATTGGCTGTGTAAATTGTCTCACACAGTGCTAAGATTAGGACCCTGTCAGTCGTGGGGAGTTAGGTTTTGTAAAACTGGTCCTCGACTGTCTTGTCTCATCAGATGATTGTGATTTGGTCCTCAGTATGACGGTGGCATCGACTTTGGGTGATATGAATAAAGACTAGCAAATGCTTTTACTCCGGTTTTGTACAGGAAGGCCTAGTGTAAATGTACATGGAGATTTAGATAAAAGCATTTGCTGGTCTTTATTCATATCACCCATTATCATGGCCTACCATATGTAATGCTTCCATTACATCAGTATTTCTAAGCTATCGCCACTTGACTGGCGGAATATATTGCATCATGGAGACAACGACATGGGCGGATATAGGATGCTCCAGGGTCACTTGGTTGAGCACTGTTGCCCTTCGAGATTGGACGTTGTCATTTCCCACAATCTTAGCTCAGATGATTCTTCGACTTATCTACAAGACAGAGGAAGGGCTCTGACATGTCCGGTGCACGCGATTCTTGGAAAACGTCAAGAGATAGTTTTCACATGACACCGGCGTTGCATAACAGTTGCCGGTCTTATGATGTGAATTTTGTTCACCGACAGCTCACTAATGTGTTGATTGTGTCTGAATGTCTGCTTGGAATCTTCCAAGATTACGTCACGAAGACACGGAGTATAAATGCGAGAGCCCGACATATCCGTCATAACAAAACCAGCAGCCGGAATTTACACAGGTGAGTGTCCCTCTCGAGAAAGAAGGCGAGCTTTGAAGACAGAATAAAAATTCTTCACGATTTGCCAAACCTGTCCTAATGGAATTTTTCACCAATATCTGGCCGGAGTGAAATCATGGACACTACGTCGATATTCCAATCACAGAAACAATTATTCTTGAAGATGTCCGAAATTTCGTTGTATCGGAGATGTGTTCTCTGCACCTGAACCCCGCCCAACACAAATGCGGTTGTGCCAGATTTCTACATTTACAACTACACAGTTCTTGATATATCGGTTGTCCCACTCTTTTGTGGGTTTTGCAATGTGAATTGGCATTCTTTCAGTCTATTGGCGGCATTTAGTCTAAACTGCGCGTGTCATCCTCGTTGGTGACTCCCAGCGTCTGTCATGGAACTGTAAACACTCAACAGAGCCGTCCTTCTCCGTTGCGCCACTGCGCCATAATTTCTTTGGTCGTCTTCTGCTCTATAATCCGTATTTATTTTTACAGCATCTCTCCAGTTGGCTAGCCTGTCAGTGTCAGTGTTCAAGAATGTTTCGGGTTTTGATGGTGGTTTTCTTGCACATCATCGTGATAACGAATGCTTCCCATGCAAAACAAGGTAATTTATGTTCGTCAGTCAATTTTCATTATTCATTTTATCCCATAGGATGCATCATAAACATCTTTCATCCACTTAGTCGCAACCCTATATGCTGAATATTCTCTCGTGATCAAGATCATGACAACAGGCCCATGTAAAATATGGTCAGGGGCCGTTGCGGCTGGCAGTGACAGTACTATTGTGCCAGTGGCAGAATGTCGCGCCCATCCGATTGGGCTTCGAACTAAATAGAATATGGGATAAACGGCTCCTGACTGAGTCTATAGCATGGTATTTTTGAATGTTTGCAGTTGGTGACATATGCAAATCTCATGCGGAGTGCAACTCTGGGGAGAATCCCCTTCATCACAGTAAGTGCGAAGAATTAACGTGCCAATGTGTGGCTGGATATTTTGGCGAGACCAATGATGCCATCTGCGCCAAACGTAAGTAATGGTTACCGTATGATATTTGATATCCATAAATATACATGTACTGATTGTGTCGGGATTCCAAAGCAAGGAACACTTGTCATAAAAAGTTTATAAACTGATGAATGATAACTATTTTCTTTTGCCGAGATGGGCCGAAGCGGTGACGTATTATAGTTTTGCGGTGGTGTAGGCTCTCTGGCTCTCCGTGTCGATTCTGTTCGCAATTTTTCGTCCCTTGCTGCTTAAAACTACCCTGGCGGCTCATCAACCGACAAGATCAACATTGACGGCAACTGACAATTCTTTTCTTTTCTAGCTGTTCTTGATGATTCATGCGAAAACAAACCACCTGGGTACTGTTCGGCAGGAGTGGCCAACTCGGAGTGTAATAAGGAAACGAAGTCGTGCGAGTGCGAGGAAAATTACGTCATGGAGGGGGTCAATATTTTCAGATGCATTAAAGGTCCATGCATAATATTAAAAATGTAGCCCAGACATGTGGATTCCACAAGTCACAAGTGAAAAATTGGTTTGATACCATATTCGTTCCATAAAATCCAAGCCGAAATCTTTGCTTCAGTCGTTTTTTTGTAAAACTGCCTTTTTATTTGGCCAATTATAGTTCACCTCATTCGGCCTGCCGAATTCATAACATTCGAGTTGACGGAAGAGCCCTCGGTTTTTTTTAATTAATCGAGGTAAAGGCTTGCACTCCTTGTGACAGAGGATGTGTCTATGATAACTTACTTTCTTCGATCTTGACCTGCCGGAATAAAACAGTTCATTGGTAAATCATGCATTTTTAATTTGACATATTTTTCATCTTCAGTGGAAAGTGGCTCTCCCTGCGACCCCGATGCGGATACTGACGAATGCGCTTCATCCGGGATAGCTGGTCTTTCATGTGACCAAATCAACGAGGAATGTTCGTGTAAAAAGGGATACGTCGTTTCCGATAAATACTCTGCTTGCGGTTAGTAGAGCTCTAAGAGTGAACCGAGCAGCCAAAGTCTTTGATTCTGATCTTGGCTCTTTGTTCCCAGTTTTCCTATATAGGTATACACGATATTTCGTCGTACGGTTTCAGTTTCAGTTTTCCTGCCAGACTTGGCTTCGCGTCTCTGGATGTTAACAATGACAATAAACTAATGATATTTACTACGGCCAGCTATAGTCGAAACAAGGGCGTTCATACTCATGATTTAATGCCTTAATTTTCAGTGTTTTTTTTCAGTGAAACTCGTGAGTGTTCCTGCTGACAAATGCCCACCCTGTTACGAGACGAATGGCCGTTGCATCGACCTTGACGAAAATGGCAAGTGGGATGATTGCATATGCCCAGCTAACAAGCAGATGTCGGACCCAGAAGCTCTCGATCTCGGTTGTAACGTCGGACTAGGTAAGCGGAATAGTCATGGTCAAAAGTAAAAGGAATTACTCCGACCTACGTCTTCATGACGTATCCGTATTTTATTGATTTACGTAGCCGAATAATACGTCACACCGAGCGCTTTTTAGTTTTTCTCTTTATGTCCAGGCCAAATTTATCTTTCCTGATTTTCAGAATTTGCATTAAGGTAGAATGGGGTATTTGTAGCCCCGGTTTAATTGTAACCCCTGCCTATGATATTGATTTATATCCCCATGCATCAAACAATGTAGAGCCTACAAATAAACCGGGGCTACAAATACCCTGTTCTACCATATATTGCACTTCTTGATCTCGCAGTATATATTGTACTATTGATCTGCTTCAGCCGAAATTGGTGATTTCTGCGACGAGGCGGTCATCTGCTATCGGGAAAATTCCGACTGCGTTGAAAGTCCTGGTCTGAGTAAACACACGTTGTGCGCTTGCAATAAAGGCTATACAGCCATTCCAATCGTTGGGGGAAACGGCGACCAACAATGCGGTGAGTTCATTTTCTTGATTTTTTCCGCTTCATTTGAACTTTTCTTTCCCCTCCATGAGAGGATTCGGTCCTAAACGAGGTGTGTCGGTGAAAAAAAAACCCCAATTAGTTCGCCCTTTCTAGGTTTGCAGTTGATCGAGGAAAAAAGGGAAAATGGGAAAATGGGCGGACAAAATGTGAGGCCAGCAGAATGTGCCATGTGAGATGCTATTTACATAACTTTCAGTGCACGCGATCGATACGCGAGTTGATCCTAATTGCGAGACCTGTGAAGGTAACGGTGGCGCTTGTTACGACAGGGATGGGGACACACTGAGAGATGGGTGCCATTGCCCGCACGAGAGGAGCTCAAGCGACCCAGAAGATTACACCAAAGACTGTAACCTGTCTATGTGTAAGTGTTGTGGAACTTTCTTAAGTCTTTTAAAAAATATCCTTTGCCTGTTCTTGCATCGGAGTATGAGGCTCCTCGCCTGGCACCCATTATAGACCAGAAAAAAATGTTGTTGATCGCCTGTCTGCTGAAAAAACTTTGGGCGGTGGTGTTTTTTTATCTTCATGTTATGTTCGTCAACATGCTCGAATACGTCGACATGGGAAATACGAACTGGAAATGGAATTTATCTTCTCGAATGATACTTTATCGCAAAATCATGGTCTCTTAGCCCGGAAACAATGAAACAAATAGTTCACCGGTATTATGCAAGAAGCTGATATTCTGTTGACATTCATTGAAGTTTTTGGCTTTGAAAGGTCAGAGTAACTTGACAGTAAGTTTCTCCCCTCAATTTCTCTTAGTTGCTGTCGACTGCCATCCAAACTCAATGGAAGTGCGCTTCACTCCCTTTAACGATTCCGAGATCACCTCATTCGACCTTTATGAAGGCGAAGCGACAGTCTACATTGAGGGGAAGCAGGACAAAGAGCCCTGCGTTTTTGAATCAAATGGCAACGATAGCTGGTCCTTAAATATATCACTGAAGAACGAGGAATTAAAGCAATGCGGAACTCGGAGGATACATCTTTCGGTAAGCGAGACAGTTAATTTTGTTCTCTAATGGTGAAGCCTGGTCGAGCCTGGTCAACAGTGCTTGCGCGGAGGGGAACGGTCGCGCAAGTGGACGTCTGGTTGACACCCGCCTTGAAAACGATTTTTCGACCTCGCCAGTCTTCGCTCAAAGCAAAGCAATATAGAACTAGTCTAAGATTGTTCGCGGTGAGAACTCGGCAGTTTCAGACAACTTGCTTTGGGCTGATACAATATTGCAAATACATGTAATTGTAATGTGAACTTGAAGCACATTCCTGTGCCTAAACCATTGGATACGCGGCTGTTTTATAAGGAAAAGATTTCGATCTCATTATATAGCCATTTTATCAATTTCTTTGGGGATCTTTATCACTATTTTCGAAGTAATATTTAACAGTCATTCAGAATTTTTCTATATTTGTCGGATTCCCCTCGTCACGACCCGGGCACAGTACAATGAAACTTTAAATTATTTGTTTTGGAAATGCTTCTCAAGGGAAACAAAGAACACTATGAGAACCGTGTGTGGATACGGAAGATTTCTGGTCAACCGAGTAAAAGTGATCTCTGCTTCGATGTCTACTGCTCGTACGAAACCAAAGCACGGGCAAGCAGCGCTGATCTGGGCCGAGGTGTTGCTGTAATCTGGTAAGACACCAATGGCAGATTTTACGTTTGTGTGACACACAATCCGTTGTCAAATCATGCGCGCTCCAGTTAGGGGCCGAACTCCTAACGGTGATATACACTCCGGTCGCGGTGGACCGGCGTCATCCCGGACCTCGCCCGCAAGGAGATGCAATAAGGATGACGCAGTAGACTGTCCCGGGAGTCTACCTCACTCCTGATTATAGTCCCCCTGTAAAGGTCGTCCAATGTGTAGGTTAAGGTGGCATTTAGAATCAGAGGTCGTTTGTTCAAATAGCCGTCTATTTGTAAGAATGTAGCACGCAATTTCATGTACAGTGGCGAGGCTGGCCTAGTGATTCTTAATTCGAATATTTGCAATTTGAAAAATACTACCATAAACCTTGAATGCAGTATAATTCTTAAGTTGAATGACAATTTTCTCCCACTGTCGGGGGGTCTGCCTTTATACGCGTCACGTGACATCATTGCGCCCTACTCTCTTATTTTACAGGGACACGAAAAAGTCGAAGGCGGGTAAAAGAGTGAAACAAGATGTATCTTTGGAGGTCCAAGACGAACATGGGCGGGATGCCACCATCGTCGGGGCAAAACTTGGCAGTCGTGCCACGATTATCATCGCGATGGTTCCTGAAGAAGCACCCGCTTACGTTGGCATGAATGTTGAGAATTGTGTTGCCTCCACTGAACCGTCGCCCACCTCGCCCACAGGAGCATCGGTCCTTATGATAAGAGATGGGTAAGGAAATGAAGGCCCAACATTGGCTACTTTTTTATTTGTTATATCGGGTTGTGCACATGCTAAAGCAATTCATTTACGCAACACTCGTAATTCATGAGGAATCGGGAAAACTTTTTAAAGAGTCTCTAATAAAGTATATTACTCAGTTTACACTTCATCGTTAACTGCTCTTCGTAAGGATTGCTAAACCTGCTTATTGCCGCAATCAATGCTCATATCATTCTTGTGGAAAAGATTGCTTCTGTACCATTTCTCATTTCAGCTGCCCTGTTAAGGGTTTCAATATCTCCATCGAGCTAACTGATGACAACACACGGTTAAGTATTGCCTTCCGCATCTTCTTGATTGGCACAGGCAAAGATGATCTATTCTTCCACTGCTCTGTGAATATGTGTCGCGAGAACGGGCAGTGCGCACGGGTAAGGGCACTATCCAAACTTCTCAAGGAGGCCAAGTTGGTCTGTTCTTCGTTGGAATCATCCTGAACCTCATGGTCTTATAATACTCCCTTTAAACGTAGCCGCGGTATATTTTGAATCTCAATAAGATGCAAAAACATTTACATATTACCTATACATACCGGAAGAAGAGGCCTTGATCTTAACTATTTTTATGCAGGGTAAGCGGTTATGATCGGTACCACGCCGACACATTTTTGTACCGGCTAATACACCATGCAGCTGAGAACTAAACTGTCCCCCCTTCGTCCTTGTATCGCTTGACTGTTCAGGTCTCAGTCTTGCAGTGTGGTACTGTATGCACGAAGCGTTTGTTCACGACACAGTACAATGTACAACTGCTCTTGTTATTACAGAGTAACTGTACGGATGCCTCGCGTCGGCGGAGGATGGCCTTGTCCCCCACACCACAGGTCGACCTGGGCACACTGACCGAGTCTCTTCACAGCCGTGCTGTGAGGGTCCTGCCAAGTGACAAGTTCTATACGGGGGCGAATAAAGAAAGGGTATTCTATTCAGAAGGAGAGAAACAGGAAGGTATGCTTTTTTATTGTCGCGATTCGCAGATATTTCTGAAAACTGCTGGTAAAAATCTGCGCTTCACTGAATCAGTCTTTCTATAAAAGGCCCAGACCACCTCACGTCACTGTTGTCTTTTAACGCCTGATTTTATCTTTCCAGCATTTTTCTCCACCCAAATGGTGACCATAACCATTGCGGTTCTGTTATCAGTCATTGTGACCATCGCAATCGTGGCTGTGGCGGTCATCTTGGTTATAAGGAAATCTGCCGCCGTTTTCCAGTCGCAGCTTACTCCACAGCCATCGCCACCTCCTTCCGAATGCTGAAGTATTTTGTAATCGTACACACGGTGTCTCAGAAAGGCCAGGACTGATTAGATTCAAGGGTGCAGAGATCATCACCGAGAATGCAATGGGAAAGCTCTCGGGGCAGTGATTATTTCGCCCAAAGTGACTTTCTGTGATACTGTATGTAGGAGTAGTGTGGTGCACTGTAATCGCATACGGATGTCGTTTGTTACGGAGTGAGGTTGGTTTGTTGGTTTTGGTATCTTTTTTAGTTGTTCGGCTAGACTTTAAGCCACGGTCGATTTTTCTTTTACTGCCCTTTAGTCGGGGTCGTTTATTGGCTTGCATTGTTATGTGTGGATACATCAAGGTTATGTATGAACTGTTATTACTGAATATTACAATGTTACCACATTTGATGATCATCAATGTTGACTACATTTGAGATGTTACTACTTTTGAAAAGTTATTTCTTACTGAGAAATATCAACTTGTAAATTTTTTTATTTTTTTTTGTTACTGCGTGAAAAGCGTGGTTGTTCTGTAATTGAGTAAGTAAATCAATTGTTACAATCGGACTGACTTGTAGTGCAGCCCGATGTTTTTTTTAACGTGTCGTTCAATGTTTTTCGGACTGAATTTCGATTTTGCTTTTGAACCGAGGCATCGAAATCATTTTATGGGTTCTTCTTTCAAGAATATTGCAAGCATTATTTACCATTCAAAGACTTCTTTGAATGTATGTTTTAGTTTATTTTAGAGATTCGATCAGTGCGCTTTAATATGGCGAGTTTTTAACCTGTCTGGATTAAACTGACGGGGTCACCATGTCCCTTAAAAAGGCCTCTGAATGTTGACTGCAGATCAATTGACGTACTATGCCCCTGATTTCCTGCTCTTCAGTCGGTACCAAAGCATTGATGCATCGATTCATTATATGGAATTCCCCAACGCGAGTTTCCGAATGGAACCCTATACTGAAATTGTCCACACGTTCAGCAGGCCGATCAGCGCCGGACATTTCAACAAGAAATTAGAAGGTCGAGCGAAATTCACTTTCCGTCAATAGTTTTGAATGAAAATTCATCTGTCAATTGCCGTGAATATTTGGTAACAAATTAGAATTAACTTTTATGCAGTAGAACTGTTGAGGTAAAGTTACCTCGGAAGAACCTTTTTATTTCATTGCTTTTACAATAAAAGATTAGTTTGAATACTTTTTGTCTTTTCATAATTCTGTCCTTGAAAGTGCAATCGTTTTCAGGTTGCAGGCTCGACACAACCGTCTTCCCTGGGACACTATTGAATTTGGCCGTGCTTACATGTATGATGTGAATTGTCTGTCTGATTTCTTTAAGTTTCACTGTGTTTTACTGAAGCACAACCGGACTGACAATCCGAAGTCTGACGGGTAAATCACCGATCTGATTCAGCATGCATGGATACATCTTATTTTGTCACTTCGACTGACCTGCATACGAAGTAGTATTTGGAGGCTCCCTTCGTGTCGTGCACCGTCCCGAATAGTGGTCTTGCCCTGGTAATGACTACCCTGGCTGCATTGGCTCCTACGGGGCGTCCGTCCAGTTTCATAGGCAGAGCCTTGTAATCGTCCTTCGTCCCATCCGTCCACGTAAAGCTTATTTCGCCCGTGGCGCTGTGATGGACCCGCATTCCTATCCAGGCTTGAGGATATCGCTCAGTGCGGCTAGGAAGGAAGGGACGTTTTGTGAATCCATTACACCGAAGACATGCGTATGCTTGTCGCGTGTACATGTACTTGTCGTCTGGTTCCAATTCAGACGTTCTCTTGATAAAAACTGCTGTAAAAACGCGTTCAGAAGAAAGTGCATGTATAAACATGTTTTATACGTTTGTTCAGTATGAGACGTTCGGCGAATTTGAAGATCCGAAATCTGAACTGGATTGGAAGAGACGTATATATGTGTTTGAAGGTGGATACTGGAGTCTCGATGAATTTACCGAATTGGGAGGATATGCTATGCAGACTCGGTTATAAGTCTGATTTTCGAGTCCGGCTTATACTTACGGCATCAGTCGCATGACCAACTCGTACTCTTTGTTGCTATGTATACTGACAAGATGGCTACCATATTTCAAGCAACTCTTCTCAGCATCATCAAACGACAGCTTCTCTCGAATGCAGCCGTACAAGTGGTCACGGAATAGGGTCCAGTTAGATGGACGCAATGGGGTGACTGGCGCGGGCATTGTGCTTGTTGTTGGTACTTTTAACTTTGGAGGTTGTGATGTTGTTTCTGGAACATTGGTTGTCCTTTTGGTTGTTGTGACTGCAGGATTAGAATGCTTAGTGGGAGTAGGAGTTGTACTTGTTGTTGTGGTCATGACAGGAGTCGGATTCGTCGTGGGAGTTGTTGTTGTTGTTGTTGTGCTTTGGGTAGTTGTGACGACAGAAGAGGTAGTCGTTGTCGTCGTTTCTTCAGCTGATGTAACCGGAGGCGTTGTCATTTTCATTGTGGCCGTGGACGTTATCTTACTGGTTGTCGTCCCTGTAATGGCATGTTTTGGTGTGGGTCCGCCTATCTTTGGTTTAGTGTATCCTGGCGCTTTTGTGGGCACTTTGTGTACATTTTCACCTGAAGCTGAAACGTGATTGAAAATAATGAGTGTGGGAATGCAAGAACCCTTAAATCTGATAACACTGATGTCATTTGTAAGAATTAAACACTGGAAAGAATAATGCTTTAGGTTATTGAATGCTGAAATCAGACAAAAGGAAAACGAACTCGAAATGAAGATCCAGTGAGCTGAACCAATGAAATATTTTTCGATCATCATACTCACCAATCCCTTGGAGCAGCTTCCTTAGCTTCGAAATTGCCCGAGAACCAATGTCGTTTTTTCTGCGTTCCCCTGAAAATAGATAGGTCGTATCGTCGTTCAAGTTAAAGTTCACCCGTATACCATTAAAGAATCAGAAACTAGGAATATTATATACGTTCTGTCGCAGTCATAGAGGCTTCAGGACCGCCCGTTACGTGATTTGGTCACACCCGAGGCAGGTTGGCCACCATCAATCGTTTTTCAATCTTGTACACATGCGCATCTCCATAAACACGCGTAGTGATACTAAAAAACCTAAAACAAGTCTTGCTAAAAAGCTATAATGCAGGTATGTAGACCTCCATTATAAAAACCAACGTTTTAAAGTTCTTGCAGAAGAAATTCTGCTTCAGATTGCTGTTAGTATCGAAATCATGATATCGAATCACACGGAGGTGATAGATTACAAGACCCGCAGCGAGATTGATATTTGTGCCCAGAAACTGGGGGATGATTGCCTATTCTCCACTTTTCCAAGTAAAATTGACCAGACGTATTCCGTGAGTTTGCTTGTGATTAGTTGGTTTGATTCTGACGAAGCTGCTGCTGAAGCATGAATGGTGGCTTCTGAATGGCCTGTGACCAACAGTAAACGCATCCCAAAGCTAAAAAATGGTTTATCAACTCACCGACTTTCTTTTCGCAGATATAAGGCATCTTATTTCTCATATCCTCGGGCCACAGGAGGAAATGGTGAGCTTTTGCGAGCTTCGCCACCGCAAGCTTGTTCCTTTCCTTATGTATGAACTTGTATTTATGAACCTCCGGGTTATAGAGAGTGGGTGACCCATCCGTCCAGCTGAAGTGTACCTTGTTCGCATCATGAATGACGATGCCAACCCAGGGGCCAACAATTGCGATGTTGTTACCGAACATGTTTAGAATACGCTTTCCTAAACGTTGCTTGTTTCTGTAAAAGAAGATAATGAAATGAAACGCTGAAACTTGCGTGGCACAATGAAGTTGGGCAAACACATGAAAGCATTGATCAGATTTAAGTGTACATGTATGTTGCATAATTACATGCAAGTTGGATACGCACACAATGATGTAGATTCAGTTTCCAGCGCAACCCGAACAAGCACGAGGAGGTTAAATGCAGTGACAAACTGCTTCTTGTAAGGATGCTATAAAGATGATAACGATCAGATTATAGAGAATGGAACTCGAAAACAACATATTGGATTCGGGAAGCTATGCCGTCTGCATCTTCAATGAAAGTACATGTGTAGTTGATATGCTGTAGTGAATGCATCCAATATTTGTTGGGCACTTTCTTAACACCACCATAGGCGCCATTCCAAGGACTGAAATGGATACTGACCTGTACATATCACGCAGGAATTTATACTCGGCATCACTGTTCATGCTGGTCAGATGAGAGTTGTAGCGATGGCAATCGGCTTCAGCGTCAAGGAATGGGCGTCGATTGAGGAAGAGCCGGTAACACCCTCCGTCAAAATGCTGCCACTGATCTTCGCACACTGAGAAAAACCGTTGATACATTTGGCATTGAGAATGATGTCGTGGTGACCAAAGCCATTCGGATTTTTTCCCATCGGTTTCATTACTCAAGAGGTCCTCACAAGTTTACAGAGAAATGTTATCATCATTCTTACAGTAAACTCTACTTTTTCCGACTTTACTAAATCTGCAGAATATATTACAAGCAGTTGTAATACATTTCATCAGCTAGTTCAGCGTGAAAATGGATCTTCCACTTTGAACCAGGCATAAAAACGTGCCAATTCAATGAAGATTTAAGATACTTGCATGCGTTTACCCTCTTCTTACAAACGAAAGGGTACGCGTGTGTCTTGGTGGTGTCAAATGCCCCTTGTGGCTGTCCTTGGTACTTGAGCAGTCTTGCCACATCGGCTCCTCTCGGGACCTCATCAATTGCGTGCTTGAACTTGTAACTGTCCGCTGCTCCATCAGTCCACCTCCAGTGTGCTCCCTTCTCACCTTTCCAGGTTTTCATTCCCACCCAAGCATTCATTATTTCATGCTTGTTGCTGGAAACGTCGACGGAAAAAGTTCGATTGATCAGAATGTATCTTAAATATGATGTATTTCAGAGTAGAGCCGTTGGGCAACTTGTTTACGGTTTGTTACTTCACACTGACCAACAAATAATCATTTCCTCCTTCCCAAATACTGAGCTGGAAGATTCACCGCACAAATCTTTACCAGTCACCTGCGAGCAGGAGCGTATACGTTGCAGTCCACTCAAGCATTTTCTGTCCTTTGTGTTCATCCGGGATGATTGCGTTAAAATATATACGTATGTATGTTGAAAACGAAGATTTTCGCTGATAAATGGTTTCAAGTAGGCAAACGTGGACTCACGGTATTATCTTGTTGACCAATTCATATTCTTCCTTGCTGGTAATGCTTGTTAAGTGTCCTGCATGGAACGTGCATTCCATCTCAGCCCGTGCGAATGACAACGGTCTGGGAAAATATTTGTAACAGAATGTACCGGACCTTAACCAGTCTTCGTCACATTTTTTTACTGAAAAATTGTTTATAATTTCATAAAGGCGGGAGTCGTACACATGCTACGCCATTGCTTATACATGCTGTTCATGTATGTGCGCCTGTGATTGCAGTTTATTTGAAGAAAACAACGTTCCTCAAATTACTGGTAGTTCAACTCTCGATATCGCTGCTTGGCCAATGGTCATCCAGTCATTTTAGGCTAGTCAAAATTCAGCGGCATTGATTACTTCTTCATGTTGATTCCTTGGTAACGAATTTCAGCGGAGCGACCTCCCATACTTTGATGAATTCCCCTGATACGTACCCTTTTCTTTCCCTTTATTTGGATAAGCAACGAAAGGTGTCCCTGCAAAAACAAAAGGTTTATGATAGCCACTCTTTTCATATTACTAGTGTTTCATTCATCATATAACATGCATGTACCGAGCATAAAGGCATGTCAAGTGACAAGTACAATAAAAGTGCTCATGAAAGGCAAAACTGGAGACTGTTTGATGGCAACTTGACGCGTCTCGAAGTCTACTTGTGTCTCTCTTCCCTGTCGCGCCCGACGTTGGTTTGCGTAACGGAGTCATTATACTCCCAAAAGCAATCGGAAGGAGAAGCGACCTTTAACAGAATCATGACTTACGGGGATCCTGTTCACAGAAGAAAGGGTACTTCTTATGCGAATTTGCAAAGCTCAGTTTGAACTGCCTATACTTCTTCGCCACAATGATTAAGCTATCATCATTGTGTCCTCTCGGGATGCGTTGGTTTGACCAGAATTTAGTGCTTGAACCATCCGTCCACGTCAGTATCCCACCATGTAACACTGCTCCGGTCCAGGGTCCGACAACTCCGCGGTGTTTGAAAATATTCATTATTCGCTTACTATATGGGAATTCATGCCTAGAAAAGAAAAAATAGATGACAGCCATATCGAGCATGCCTAAAAATGCTAACATTACTGGAAATTGAACTGCATAAAATGTAATTTAATTTTGGCCCGATTCCAGTTCAGTGAATTACTCACGAATTTGCTTCAAATGTTGCAATGGAGCTAAAACTGCCGTACCGGATAGAGATATATTGGTTTAAATTTTTCGGATTGAAAGATTTTTTTTCATCCAATAGTATACTGGTGCTTTGAGTATGAGGGTCCGGAAATACGTTTCTCTGGTTTTTTGCCCACCCTGTATAACATAATACGCAACTCACTTGTAATCCCTTTTGAGGAAGTTCAATTCCCATAGACTGTTTATACTTGCTAGGTGAGCTTTGTGCTTGTGGCAAAATGCTTCTGCTGCTGTGAAACGTAGGTGGTTCTTAAACAAACCATAACAGTGATGACCGAACTTTTTCCACCCTCTCCCGCAAACTGGAACAAGTACAGAAAATTATGCCTGACATGCAAAAAGACATTCTTCAACATTAGAGCTATATATTTATTTGGCTGCTGGTGGTGATCAGGAGCTTGGATACAAGACTCAGGTGTACACGATGATTACGCACCGGATGCAGTGGACCGGACTCGTCCTGTCGCCCGGTAAAAAAGACGATCAGGATGACGAAATTGACTTCTCTGGGAGTCTAACGATGATGAGCTAAACGTCCTAAACGAACAGTATCGTCTACTCGCTCTTGTACTTTAAGTACATAGTAGAGAGGTTCAGATTTCAATCCGAGAACGAGCCGATTTTTTCTCTCTGGTTGACGTCGTCAAGTCAAGTCGATAGTTTGTTGTAAATTCACATCAAAGGATGACTGTTTTTATTGAATTTCTGAGAACGGGCAACGCGATATCCGTCCCCAAAATCCCACATCGTTCTCGTTCTCAGATGAAAATCTGAATCACTCCGGCGTTGTGTATGTCCTTACCAACGGGCTTCGGAATCAAAGACCATCTCCCAACACCTGGGGTGAAATCATGAAAATTATTGCACATAGACGAAGAGGAAGTGTATAAGAGTTAAACCATACATTATTGCGCGAATACGAAGAGGAAATTCATTAGAGTAACAGAATTACTTTTAAAATACGAAGAGGAAGTTTATCATAGTCAGAGATGGCTATAACACCGAAAAATCTAGCCCATTCTATATCCTCTCACTAGTTGAACTCAAATTGTATCTCATTACTTCGTCAATGTGGACTAACAATTGTTCTAACGGCAAATAATGTTGTTAAATCAATGATAGAAATTACAAGTACATGCATACATGTACGTCACGTGTACGATCTAGTCACATACATATACCTTTGGCTCTCTCGCAGAAAAAAGGTTCATTTCCTGCGCTCACATAGCAAACTCCTTCAAACGGCTCAGGGTGTTTTCTAGTTCTGTGTTGCCGCACCAACTTTCCTCTATAGAGGCTTCCTTTACGTGAACAGAACCTAGATGGTGGTTCGTATTTGCTGCTCGACTTATCCGTCCATGTGATAACACCATTTTTGATAGAAAGACCTATCCACACTCCGTAGTACCGATACGTGCGTCTGGAAATACAACATAGACAGACTGTTCGGAAAGCACTTTTACATGAGGAAGGGAGCGGGTATCGTTGTGGAAAGAAATTCTGTCCACTGGATAAGAGGTCCGGCACCTACGGATTCTACTTATGCGCTTTTGATATCGGCGGCATATCGATATCTTTGATATTCATCAGTTTGCCACCGTACAATAGGGGAGGACACACTTAAGGACAGCTAAAATTATGCAGTTACGGAGCGCGTGATCCACTTGGAACTTTCGTTATTCATTTACGAAGTTCATGATCCATTTGCCATGGATTTTTCGTTATTCAGTTTGGGAATACATGTATCCGTATTTCAATTAAGAAACGCGTGGTCGCAGAAGTGTTTCCATACCTGACATATTTCATAAGGCGATCAAACTCTTCCTTGCTGTGAATACTGGCTAAATGCGAGTTATGCTTGCGGCAGACCGCCTCGGCTGAAAGGAAGTCCCTCCTCGTGCTGAAGTACTCGAAGCAGCGGTTACCAGTTTCTTTCCACCCTTCCCAACAAACTGCAGTGGAAAACGTATACAAAGTCATAATTGACCGTTATCTTGCGCGAGAACCAAGCAGACTACATTAATGATTGTGCAGTCATAGACATCCCGATAAAAAGTAGAGTCGCCCTCAATACCGCAGTTGCAGGGGCGTTCTGATGGAAACCTGTCTAACAGGGGAGGTTCTTTTGGTATCAAACATTTAGATTTGATTCGTTTTTGAAGGACTTTTTGCCCAGTACGATCCGCCGAATGGAGTCTAGCTTTTTCAGTAATCTCCTCAGCTATACGCGTATACGCACAAGGCAAAAAGGATTATATACACAAACCTTGAAAAGATTGTCGTTCACAGATATACGGAGCTTGCTCAGTCGTATTTTCAAACACGCCGATGTTTTTTCCATTGACATGCACTAATCGGGCTGCTAATGCTTCGCCTTTTCTCTCACCATATACTTTTTGAATCGTCAACTTTATCCAAGGGGATCTCCGAAGGTCTGGACCCCTGTAGAAAGAGAGAAAAACGATCAGTGAAGTGTCACTCAGTACAGATAATGCTCTTTCAAGTGATCATCTTGCTGTGGCATTATCACTTGTGATGTTGGCTTAGGTTGTCATGGCCCAGCATCGAGCAACAGAGTGGGTAAAAAACACATACCCAAACGTGTTTAGAAGGTACTCAGCCTCTGCATTGCTGTTAATCTCTGCGATAGAAGAGTTCATACACGCGCATGAGCTATGGGCGTTCTTGAAATTCTTCTGTGGTATCTGGAATAGCTTGTAGCAGCCATCTTGGAATCGTCGCCAACCTGGTCCACAGTAATCACTCGCGGTTATTTTCGGTTGTCCTGCAGTTACAGAGAAAGGCTATAAGAGATTTTTCGAGACTCGTGTCCTATAGACAAGGTTAACACACAGTGATTTGATAGAACATGGCACGCACAGGTTTCAGCCATTGCAGCAAGTCCTATATCTCAGTCCATATATAATCGAGCGTTTCTGCGGGTCATCCGTCGGGCGAGCCATCATGGCCTGGCTCTTTGGATGTGTTTGAACACCTTCTATGTTTTTAAGACCGCAGTAGCCATGCTTATCTGTTGGTTAGTCCCACTTTGAGCCGACAAACACCAGACCAATACTAGTACATGTATATATAACGCTGTGAATTCAAAAAATGTCAGAAATGTTCAGCTTGTTTCGTTGATTAGTTGATCCAATGGGAATAAGCATCGACTAATCTTTGCCGATGAGAAGTCGCTAAATGCGTACATAAAACCATTAAATTTCATTCTAACTGCCGATTAAGACAAGCAGATGCACACCTTTGTCAAAAATCTACTTTACCTTTTAGGTCACCTCTAACTTCTACATCTGAAAAGGTAGCAATAATGAAAAGAAATGCGATTTGTGCAATTTTCCAGCGAACAATGCTGTTCATGGCGACAATCTGCAAAATCTGGCGAATCGAACACCGAACTTTCATCTGAGCGCATCAAAAAAAGAGCCAAATAGAGCAATTAATGTTTTTTTTCCGCTTTGGGTAGGCCTCTTGAGCAGTATCTATAGAACCACCAATTTAGCCCGAGGATGCAGACATTGAGAACAAACCATCAGAACACAACTTGAAGGGAATACGATTTCATATACCTTAAGTGGATGGTAAACTATTAGAGGTGATGTTTTAATTCACGTGATCTTGTTGCGCGGATATACGCCGATGGGGGCATTATTACCAAGCTGTCAGCCGCAAAGCTTTTACACTTATACAGTTAGTTTACATCACTTAACTCAACACGAAAATGGATAAAGAAATAAATCCGACGACATTATCACGTTTCTCTGATCAGAACCGAGTGAGCCCTCCGTACAGCGATCGTTTCTCTGCGGACAGTATAGACATTCATCTCTTGTAATAATCCGTACTAGTCTTGCAGCTTTAAAAACATTATAATTTGTACGATTCGATTCTTTCCCTAGTTTCTTCTTTAGATTACATGTATACGGTGGCCTACGGTGGCCCATAGAGGACATGCGTTTATTTTCAATATGATAGAAATTTTTTTTTTACAATGCGTTTTTTTCTCACGAATTACAACCGCCATCACCGCACTACGGTGGCCCATAGAGGACATGCGTTTATTTTCAATATAATAGAAAATTTTTCTTTTTACAATGCGTTTTTTTTCTCTCGAATTACGACCGCCGTCGGATTTATTTCTCACCGCCGAAAAAATAATTTCCACCGCCGGGTAAAAAATAATAATTCCCACCACCGCGGTGGAAATTAATATCCACCGCGGTGGAAATAATATCCACCGCGGGAGCTAATTCGTTATTGACACCGGGTGGATATTATTTCCACCGCGGTGGATATTATTTCCACCGCGGTGGATATTATTTCCAAATTATTTTTTCGGCGGTGAGAAATAAAACCGACGGCGGTTGTAATTCGAGAGAAAAAAAACGCATTGTAAAAAGAAAATTTTTCTATTATATTGAAAATAAACGCATGTCGTCTATGGGCCACCGTACATGTATGTCAAAGTATATACTACCATAAAGGCTCAGGTTCACGCGTATTGACGTGTGCCTTGTCCAATAAAGACCTAGTGGCGTCGTCATCTTGCGAAAGCGTTCTGGAGGTTCGCTAATGATAGACTATACCCAGGTTATTGTACATCTGTATAAAACACTGCGAGAATAGGCATTTATCCTTTCTAGGTGGCTTACTGGACTTTGCGCAACGAAACAAAACGAGCGAAATGGGGGAGCGACCATTATGATTTACCCGGTACTCTAGCCTGAAAATTTGTTCGGACCTCGATCGAAGAAGGTACGACAAACAATTAATTAATCAAACCCTTATGAGGTTCATTCATTTGAAGTAGAGAGGGTAACGTACATTGTATACACAAGTCAAACACACACGCAGTGCTTGCATGCATTGCAGAGAACGACTTTTGAGTGATGACCCACACCCAACCAGGCAGCTGAAACACATGTCTTGTTGGACATGCCTACCGATTTTTACTAAATAAAAGCATAACTTCATCACACTTTTCGGGGTTGAAAATGTACTCACGTAAATTACCAAAATTACATGCCAAATTCGCATATGACCTGTTATTTCTCAAAGCTTGGAAGCTCAAATGTCTGAATGTAATGTATGCGCGTAATGTATACTCTCAGCAAGCGAATAGTTGTGATCGTCGGTTTTTGATACGAATTGTTTCCTGTATGGCCTTTACAAGCCGTTGTCTGAATATGATGTGAACCTGTTTACCGTTCAATGCTGCTCCCTGTGACGCTGTACCCGCAAATGTTCAATGAAAAAAATGCTGATAATGACTTACACGGCTTGTTCGCATCGTAAACATAGTGGTACCCGGGTTAACTGTCTTTGCGTTTGGCCTAATTTAACAACGATTACTCCCCATGTAACCACGATCTAGGATGGACAGGCTGTGTATTATGAATAGGAAAAGTCACCTAGGGACCGTTGCGTAGAATACTTTTTTGGCGAAATATTGCGCAAAGTCCAGTAAGCCTTTCTAGGTCACCATGTCGCGATTCCCCCAAACCCGACTACATATTCCGGCGTATGTTCAAGTATTGTCAAATCGTAGCAAGTATTTCACGACATAACCCTATTTTGGACATGAGTGCTGAGTCAGCAAACCTTGCACCTAACCTAGAGAAGGTTTGTAACTTGGTTTTCTTGTCGGTAGGATCCTATCATGCGCATGTGTTCCTTGAATTTGTCTGTGGGAGTTGTCTTTGTGAGAGTACATGTAAAATTTAGTCTGTGCATGTCAGCTGGCTTCACCAGTTAACATGTTGTCTGCCGTGCGAAGCTGGCTTGACCAGTTAAGTATAGTCTGCAGTGCGTAATCGCTGGTCCGTGCCGAATATCAGTAATACGCACAACGACGGTGGATCGGCATGCCGCTGGTCCTGCCAGCCATTCTCTAATCTGGGCCCGAGTAGTTTTAGTGTTTGATATTTGGGTGTCCATTTTGATTGTGAGAGTCGTCCGTGGCCATGATTACACCAATTACTGCTTTCCTTTTCCAGTCTACATTACTTAAGACTGGTCGGATCGAACACTTGGAGCACATATTCGAAGATGTGTTGTCTCTAGTAATAGGACATGGACAAGCCGAGATACTGAGGCTTCTTTTAGAAAAGGATCCCAGAACCGAAAAACAAGAAGGACTTTTAAACAATTCACTAAAGGTCGCTTGTGAAAAAGGACACGTACCTATTATCGAGTTGCTTCTAGGTCAAGGAGCCGATGCGTATGTAAAATTAGCAAGTAATAGCATTCCGCGAAGATGACATCACTGCAGCTGCTGCCCTCTATTTCCCCATCGCTGAATTACAGGCAATGTCGGACAAACATGCGGTTTCGTAATGGATTAAGGCTTTATAACTAGGGCAGTTAGATTCAATCCGGCACATGTCCGAGTGTTGGAAATACTACATAATTGTTCTGAATATTTCTCTCTCTGACTCTTTGATATCATTCATGCTAAAAACAATGCAGGGTCAAAGATAATTGACTTTGAAATAAGCTCAAATGCGTAGAAATAAGTGTCGATGTCCGACTGTCACGTGACTAAAACGTCATCAATATCTTATGCAAATGACCTTGTGAGCTATAAATAGTAACTTCGCGGGATGCTATTATAGCAATTCTTTAGCTAACTTGTACGAATACCCCAAACGGTATCGTGCAGACCATTCTTCACATTCGGGTTGCAGCATACTAGAATGGTGTAGCAGACGTAACACTGCAATAACTCGGGTTCTGCTTGATCATGATGACGGCAGGGACGAACCCGCAACACGTGGGGTGGAGGCACTGCTCGCGGCGGTGCAGATAGAAGCAGAGGATGTAACTGAAAGATTGCTCAAACACGGCGTCTATGCAACACCTGAATCTCTGAGAATTGCTATTTATGTTGGTAATGCTTCTCTGGTGAAATTACTTTTAGATAACGGTGCAGATCCCTTTAAGAAGCATTTCAGAGACGCATCACTACTGAGCGCGGTTGAGTTGGCCATCCAAGACACCAATCGTGAAATTGTCCGTGCCTTGCTGGATACGGAGCTTGGGTCACTTAAACAAAACCGTGAATTGGCTCTGCTAGCATCCATATATGTCGGTGACAGGGGGTTGGTGCAGACACTTCTTTTCCATACGTGTCGCCCTGATTTTGATGCCACTTGCCCTCCTGACAGGCAGGAGATTGACCTCGATTGACCTCGACTATGGCCTGTGCGTTCCCGATGGATTCTGCAGATATTCATTGGTTGAGTACTCGGGTAAGTTTGACCCGCGGGATCTCACGCCTGAAAAATTGTCTCATATTTTCACGATAATGCGTAGTTTCATCGAGGCTGGCGCCTCCATAAAGCCAGCAGATATTCAAATGTTGATGTCAAGCCTAACAAAAGCCATACAAGGTTACGACGACGAAAGCGCAGAGATATCAACAGTATTCGAAGATCTCAACCAATTTGTTCGAACATCTGTTCTGTCACGTGTTTGGAAAAAGAAGAAAGTTCAAGAAGTTCAAAACATGATCAGCGAGTTATCAGTTGGAGGTCTCGGTGATGAACTCACGGACTTCCTCCTTAATCTTACAGAGAATGGCTTGACTTTGAAATCTCTTTCTCGTATTCGGCTCCGCCGTTCGATTCGACAGCCTATAAGGATAAATGCCAAGTCAGTTCGGCAAACGTCAAAATTCGGCCTGAGGCAACCGTTGCCGTAAAGTGACACTTCCGGTGAAAACTGACACCACAGCATTGAAAATCATGTGAGCATCGTTCGATTAATTCCGTTTTTTTGGTCACTGCTGAAATGAATTAAAAAACACATATTTTACACACAAATGATTGTAATTTTCCCGTTTTTTACACCATATTATTTTTTTGGATCGATTTGAGTTAATTTTTTGCGAGGGACATGGGACAGGTCGTATCAGTTAGCTGTATTTGAGTAAGTGTATTAGAATTGAACCTCCATCAGTTGGTCTGACGCCACATTTCAGTGGAGGCCATTCTGAAAATTGAGAATTTTCAAAAATGCGTGGATAGACTTACATTTCCTTGGGTAAATATTTAGATCAATACCAGCTGCCCCCTATTAATCTATAATGGAACCCCCGATCGGCAGCGCTCGGCCCCGAAGTTATCGAAGCTGAGGGATGCCGCGTGAGGCATCCGAGGGATGCCGTATAAAGCAACCGTTGCCGTTAACAGCAACGGGGGATTCCTCGAACGGCATCGCTGCCGAATTTTGACGTTTGCCGAACTGAAGTCGGACAGCATTCCATTATCGCCACTACTTAAGGAATACCTTATCGATTTAAGATGCGTTTAGCAGTTCGTTTTGTAGTTGGCTCCAACTTTGGACAAGAAAAACATTTTCGTTAACACAGAGATGTTACGAGGTGCTTTGCATCCGCTCAGAACCTCAAAATATGGTAGTTAGAAGTGAATGTATGACATCAGCGATTTCAGACGTCAAGTTCTACATGTACTTTGCGAAACGTCTTTTTTGCTGTCATATCAGTTACATAGGTGGATAACGTCTGTTCATACATACATCATGATTTATTCTTGTCAAATATTTTTAGGAAGTGACTATTTGGCAAGCCCGGCTTACCAAACAGCGACTTTTTCTTGTCCTGAATGGAGAGCCGAACTCATTAATATTTGTAGTTTTCGAAGAGCTCGCCAAACAGGATTTTTTAGATTTTTTACCTGTTTGGCAAGCCCGGCTGGCCGAACAGGGTGGCTTTTTAGTGCTGTTTGGCAAGCGGCTCTCCAAACAGGACAAAAAAAGATGCCTGTTCGGCGAGCGGCTTGCTAAATAGACCCGGCCATATTTTTATGACAATAATTCGAATTTACATGGACAATCTCTGAACCGTAGGGTTATAACATGTTAAACCTGATCCATACAGTTCTAAGTATGACTAATGGACCTATCCTGATCATGGCCCCGGGGCTTTACATTCCTCTCATTTTAGTGTCCTGTTTCTTGAAGATGTTGCTAAGTTAATATTAAAAGCTGCGGCATTCACAATTTATTCTTAACACAAGCGACAGCCAGTCTACTTATATATCAGTTCTCTTGAATAATCCGTCCAATAAAATTTCATTTCTTGACTTTGTCATTGTTATTTTCCTGGCTTCCTTTTGCAAATATACGGCAACCTGCGCGTCCCAATCGTATCATAAACACCCTTAGACTCCCACTTATCATGCGCCTTGTACAAAATAAGCCGGGCGGCGTTAGCCCCCTGCGGACGAAGGTCTAGCTTTCTGGGAGGTTCGTACGCAGCTGAAGTACCGTCAGTCCACTTCCAAGTGACGTTTCCAGGCTTCTGGCCCTCCGGGATGATCATTCCAACCCAGACCAAGAGAACTCTTCGCTTTGTCGCGTTGGGTCGTCTGAAATATGAGAATGTTTCATATTATTAAAAGCTGTTTACTGTATATGTATGCATTGCAACTTAGGTCAGTAAATTCAGGGGTATGGTGATTTTTAAGGCAACAGGAACAGCTACAGATACGGACCAGTCCGACGCTCAAAACAATACGTACGGTATCATGGCCATTAGCATCTCCAGTTCGTCCCGGCTGTGGATGCTGCTGAGATGAGAGCTTCGGCCGTATTCCCGGCAGTCGGCTTCGGCAGAACGGAATGACAACTTCGTGGCGAAATATTTATAACAGTAGCCTGACCATCTCTTCCAATCCCCTGGACACTTGGATTCTGAAGCAAAGTTTAAATTAGAGACTTTTAAGTTACATTGTACGTCTACATGTACGAGTAGGTTGGAGCAAGGTAGATTAGCTTGAGTTACGCGAAGTTGCGAATAGGGGTCTCTGAGTACCTCACAGTACATCGAAACTATTCGCGCTTGTACGAGGAACATGTTTATCACTGCTGAATCAAACACGACCCAGACTCTTCACTGCTGATTATTACTCGCATGCAGATCATTATTTTGACCCCATAGTTTTTGCCAAAATCAAATAACTTCTGCAGCCGTTTTAAATAATGGCAGACACCTTGCGATGACCTTTAGCTAAAGTATGATTCCCGAGCACAGAAGAGAGAGTAAATATTTTATTGCCGGTTCGTTAGGCGCCGCATGCGCACAATCTGCATGTAGGCCTTTGGCGGCAATTTGGTTGGCAAACTATAGTTGTCTCACGAAGCCTGATACGAGCGCTCTTTCATATCTCGTTTCGTCGTGCCACAGGGCCCGCAAATGGCGTCAGCATTCCGTAAATGTCGCCACTGATATACACAATCTTGGCGAGTTATCTGGAAACTTACCAAGTTCCTCAACCTTTCGTTTGTCACTTCTATCATGTGCCTTCCTGCCGATGACTTTCGCCTTTTTGATATCTTTTTCATGTCTCCTTCCCAGACGGTGTTTTATAGTCTTGGCGTCTGTTTCCTTCTTGTGCCAATTCTTCCTTTTATAAGTTGGGTTATGGCCATGTCGCTGCTTCTTATTCAAGTGCTCCTTTGGATTGCGGGGTTTACTCGTCTTTCCTGGAATCGCACAGAAGAGGATGATTATCATGAGAATCAGAAAGTTCACTCGACCCTTATATGCTGTTAAATTGTTGCATGAATTCGTGTGACGTGCACCTGGATTACTTGCTGGTTGTAAAACTTATCTTTCATTGTCGTCTAATAATTTGCTGATGATGACAAACAAGAAAATTATATTGATAGAAATGCTCGTAAAAGTTCTTAGATTAATGTGTACCACGCCATCCATACGGGGAACATCCATGGGAGAATTTCCGTCCGCGGATGGGCGCGACACGGTCGACCTGGCGACTTTGGCAAAGCCGTAGCACCACCACAAACCTGATGCTTTGGAGTAAGTTTTTAGTGATTTTGTATACGTGGATAAGTACAATCAAGTCGGAATAAATTTCTCGATTAATATCAAGACACGTTTGGGTTACTTACTAGTTTCAGGAACCCTCTCGCAGATAAAGGGATAACTGCGGCTGGGTTCTATATCATTAACCTGACGGCGCTCTTCAAGCAACCGGGCGACAATTTCACCCTTGTCACCCTTATATTCGCCAGGAGGCTTGTATTCCGTTCTGGATCCGTCCGTCCAAGTAAATCGAGAAGGCTTGATTGAGGCGTCTATCTTCATGCCGAGCCATGCGCTAGGTCCTGCCTGACGCCTCGTCCGGTCACGGTGCATCTTGCTGTAAGGGCGAAAACGACACACATCGGAATAATGACAACGTCAAATCTTTCTCGAAACGCGGAACTATCAGTGCATAATTTCTTAAATGGTTGCAGAACTTTTAGGACGCGTAGAAAGCTACCAAACATTTCGTAGTATAGCGATACTACCATAATGAATAAATACACCTGATGTCTAAACGTAGTGTAATATTTCTAAGATGTAGAATATTGCCAGCATGGTGTCAAAGGGCGAAACTGCTCGATGTGCTCGCAAATCGGCGATGCTTCCCTGTCTGACCATTGTGTGCGGTATAGTCTCCACTCTACCAAAGGTTGCACTTACCGTGCGATACGAACAAGGAATCTGAATTCGAGCGCGCTGTTAGCGCTGGCTAGATGACCACCAAGGCGAACACATGTCTTCTCAGCTTCTTTGAACTGTTTCTTTCTTCTGATTACTCGATAACAATGTCCTTGATAACCTCGCCATCCCTTCTCGCAACGTACATGTACATCTGAAACCATGCAGAAATATCATTGTACGTTGCAATCGATACAGAATTCTTGGTCCAAATAAAACGGTCTGGTTGTAGACGGCACGCACTTCAATTCATACGAACATCACATTGCCGATCTGTTACAGCTACTCTACTGTGTACTGTATTCTGTGAGCACGAAAATCGAACCTGTGGGCAGGTTCGTTCAAAGTACGGAGAGTCAGTGGCGTCATCAAAGTCCGCTGTGCTAATTCAATACGCGACACTCGTAAACATGTACATGTACAATCGATTCGATTTAGGCCAGGTCCGTGCGTTAATATAAAACGTTAAACTTTAAAATTGAGTTTGAGATAATTTGTGTTATAACACCGACATAAAAAATAGTTTTATCACGCTGCCATATCTATTTATTGTTCTATACGGCCATGTTTTCTTACAACTACCAGCTGGCTACATTCAATCAATGCGAAAGAATATCCGTGTATACTTTTCATTTTTTTCCCCTCTCTTCGTTTTCTTTTTTCATTCTTTGGTTCCCTTCCTACTTGTCGGCTTCCAATACCTAAAGATAGATGCACCGCTTAACAAAGTGTCTGGTATATCCGTTTGTGGCTTAACTATGACTGTCAGGTCGCCCGTGAGTCTCAGTTTTCCATCCTGAGATCAGGCTTTTTTACTCCTATGTCATGTACATTAAAAAATCGAGAGATGGAGTACATGTATATTGAAAACAACTGGTGCCAGGATGTAATTTTTCTGACATCAACCGATGTCGCGGAGGAAGACATGGGACCTGCATCACCCTGATGAGCCTAAACTCCACAAATTGAAAGCTCGCGGAGTAACGAACAAAAGCATAGACGATACTTCGAAAAGCAATTCCCCAAAATATCAACAATGATCCGAAGTATAGCGAAGTGGCACATAAACATAAGTCTTGGTTTTGATGCGGAAAGTATATGTTCCAGCGCATACCTATACATGTAATGTACCAGTGGCATAATCAGAAATATTTGACGGTGGGCGCGCCCGAACGTGAGCTGCAATTTTTGAAGGAGGGTTGGGTTCTGGGGCCAACCTCACCGAATTGTTTTGGAAATTTATGAGTTAACTGAGGGCTAAGTTATTTGCTCCCTTAATAAGAGGCACCCTGAAAAATCATTGCTCTGCGACAAAGTGAGGGGTGTGTATGTGCGCCACCCCTAAATAATTTTTGTCTTACCTAGCCCTCTTTCGCAAATAAAAGGCTGTTTGTGGGTACCCTCACGCTTGACAACAGCCACACCCTGGAATTGTAACTTCGCCCCCAACGTGGTTCTTTTCCACTTGTTTAATCGTCCCACCAAGCCACGACGTCCTCTCCCGCTAGCTACTCTGGTTGGCGGTTTGTAACTGGTACTGGAGTGGTCAAGCCATGTGAAGGTTTTGTTATTTATCGTCAGCAGACCAATCCAAGGACCACAGCTGTAAGGCGTTGTCCTAAAGAAGCGAAAGAAAATATGAAGCATCAAATGTTGGATGATACTATATAGATGCGCTTCACTTCAATCTTTCAAAAGCTCGGTTATCAATTTAGCTGTTTTCAAAAATGATTCGCCTTTTTCATTTGTTTAGTAGTTACAACTCTTTCATAAGGAACATAGCGTCAGCCTCAGTCATGTCCAGCAAACTTACTAACAAAAATTAGGCCGAGGATATAGGTGAGTCTCTAAACTACAGGCTATACGTTCGGGGTTTTTGCCCGGGGTTTTGCCCTTTCTGAATGAAAGCGATAGAAAAAGTTAAGTTGCAAATGGAACAACTATAGTTTCAGTATGTCTTTCTTTTTACTATTTACTATTTAGCATTTACTTACCAGACATATTTCAAGAGGAAGTCCAGTTCCTGCTTGCTGTTTACACTTGCCAGATGAGCATTGTGTTCCTTACACCAATTCTCTGACCATCGGAATGGATATGTTCCCTTAACGTAGCGGTAGCAGCGATCCTTGAATCGCTCCCAACCCTCCCAGCAGGCTGAAAGAAAAAATGACATCTATTACAAAATACATGTATATAAAGGTAGGAATTTCCAACACCTACGTACCCCAAAATACGTACATGTAATCATTGGTGCCATGCAACGATAACGTAAATCATTACAAATACCAAATCCTTCCATGCTGCTATATGTACAATACCCAGCCGTGACGTACCTGTCCGCGTCTCCCGCTCACAAATGTAGGCAGCCTTTTTTCTTGGGTCGCTCAGCTTGTCCCCATATATCCCGATGTTTTCATTATGAATATGGAACAGGCGCGTTGGGATGGTTTCCATTTTCTTTTCCTTTGCCTCAATTTGCATCTTGACCCACGGTACGGTCCTTGATGGTCTGGAAATTATCCGACAGGGTGTACAACAAATGATACGGACTAAAATTTTGAAAGGTCGGATAAAAGAGACCAAAAACCAAGACCCGGCCGGTACGAAACGCGTCAATGATATCGGTATCAGATTAAATACTAAATGACGAACGTGTGACTTTGGCAAATTTGATAACGAATCAATTTAGTTCGTGATCTGTTGTCGAGACACACCTACATTATCTTAACTATATACAGTAGTATCACCACTCCCCATCCCAACATCATTTCTGTCAGTTTTTGTGTGTTTTCGGCCAATATATTTTAGCATTTAAAGATTACTTAATTTGACGCACCCATAGGTTTTTAGCAGGAAGTCAATCTCTGGCTTGCCGTTAAGTTCCGCAAGACTAGCGTTGTGTTCAGTGCACGCCTGGTGGGCCTTCTCGAAGTTCAAGCCTGATGTAAACAACCTGTAACAGCGGGTTTCGTATTTTGTCCAGCCAACACCACAGTCCTTAACATTGCCTACAAATATGGGAAGAAATACACATAGGGTGTCCCAATTACAGTGACCACGATACCGAACTGGCCAGAATCACAGTTAATGTTTTTACAACGACAGGAAATTGTGGAGTTATTTGCCTTACCAAAGTCGCTCCACACTGATGCATTTCCAGATTTTCATTTTTCCGATCTGTTGCGAAATTTTAAATACATGTACACATTGAATCTTAATTTCAAGACACAAATTGTAACATTTTCAAATTCCAGTTCAGTGTTTAACTGTTGAACGAACAGTACATTACCATTCATTTTGTGACACAAGAGCCGACTTCAACAATAAGATGATATACATGTAACATACCTCCTGATGATTTCTTTTCTTGTGTTGCATGTGCTGGATTTAAAAAAAAAGAAACCAAGTACTGGGGACAGAGTACGAAAAGTACAACAGTATACTAGCTGTCACTAACACGAACAGAACGATCAAAGTTCAAGGGACGCGCATTTTTATTCGATATGATATTCGAGTCACGTTCTGAAAAATCGTGTGAAATCTTTAACTATGGGATTCGTAACAACGGAATTCAGCTGTATATGCGTGTACATGTCTGCATATTTGTAATGAACAAGCGGGTATTTCAATATCTGTCGACTATCACTGATTGTCTGCTGAAATAAAATTGTAGATTACAATTGAGAACGCCTCTGCTGTACTGAGAACTGTGCATTTATCACCGGGGTTTCCAAACGATTGATCCTACTAGAGTAGGGAATAGATTTCCCGTAACAATAGATTCGCCCCAATTTTTAAGATTGGTGAAATTGCCGTGTGTGAGGTGTGCATGCATCACACCCCTCTGAAATTAGTCTGAAAAAAGATTCGGGCGAGTCGACTGTGGCCTCTTCTCGAATATCAGATTCAGTCGTATGCTCCTCGGCCCCTCGCTCAAGTTACTGAGCTCGTTTATTAGTGCGGAGTGTTTCCGGATGACTCTGGCCCGCAACCTGTATTCATTCGTCTCTGCACCGTGTTAATACTTACTGGAGCTTGCAAGTTGTTCACAAACGAACGGCATCCTTTCTCTTCCCCTGATCCCAAACAGACCAACACGGTATTTCGGAAGTTTTGGAACTGGAACGAGTTTTATACTCAAAGTGCCACTTCGTTTCCTGTTGTACATCAATGGTATGCTCACCCAACGTTGAACGTCCGTTTTCCTGTTGAAATATCGAAAAGTATGTAAAATGTAAGTTATTTTAGAATTGCCCTCGTTAGTTTCGATACTAAATTATCAATAATTCCGGCCCGGCGTTAACTTGAGAGACCACTCTTTTAAATCCCTTCTTCAAACCAAGAGTTACTTCTGGAGGGCCTTCTTACCCAAACTTATAGAGCAGATGCCACATTTCGCTTCTACTATTGATATCAGCCAGATGTGCCTTCATCTTGGAGCACGTCTCATGTGCATCTTGGAAACTCCTTTTCTCGTATAACATCTTATAGCAGCTCATTCCCCGTTGAGCCCAGCCTGGTGCACAGTGCTTCCCCTCTGTAGCTGAAAAGGGGCACACACGGGAAGTAGTCATTTATAGATATATATGGCACTGTAATTTCTGCTTCACATAGAGCGTATTCCTCCGGTAACCGCCTTGGCCATCCTATACGCTTGGCCCTATACGTATATATAGCGGGTGTTTGGTGATAAAATTACCCGCAAGCGCGGTTGGTTGGAAGCGGAAGTGACATCAGTAGACACCAGGGGACCGCACCAGCTGATGGAGCGGAACGAGTCAGGGTTTGCTGCTGCAGCCGTCGCAGAAAAAGATCTTAGTATTGAGCACGCACCCATCAAGAACAAAGAGAAAACGGTAGAGCTGGGAAAAACCTTTAAAATTCGGTCACATGAAATTTGATAAGGTGCATCTGGTCGCTAGTCAAATTCTTCAGACTGTAGTAGTCGAAACAATTTGAAAAAAAATGATATTGTAAAATTTTTATACTGCTTCGCTCGGACCTTTGCAAAAAGGTGTTGTTTATTTTCTTTTGAAATGCTTCCAGAGGCTGCCCTTTATTCATGTCAAATGCAAATATTTTCATTTTGATTGACAATGATTGTAAATATCTTCTTTTTTTATTCGATTATTGCAGATTTCACGTAATCCAACATAAGCCATATAGTGAACATCCAGCCGCCTCCGCCAATACGTGCGTTGTCTGGAAGCTGAGCAATGATGCTATACATGTAATACATTGCGGGTCAAGATGACATAAGCCTGTACGCGGCATCATTCTGAGATCAGGTTTGTTTACTCCTTCGTCATGTTTGAAATATCGACAGGTGGAGTATATTGAAAACCACTGGTTATGCCAGGATGATACTCATTAGCCACGGTAATAATTGCTCGTTTTACGACTCAACTGTCCATACCCATTCGCTGCCACCGTCTCTTTTCTCCAGCGTCAGTGTCTTTGCGTTTGTCTTCCTTTTGTTTCCCTTTCGCTAGAAAATGGATTGAAAGGCAGTTCAGTACATTGCAAGTACTGAAGAGATATTCAAGAAAGGGGACGGGTTAATGGGGGAATGTTGGTACGTTTGAACTCCTTTTACCAGCGGACCAATGTGCATTATACACACTCGCAGTTTTTTTATCGACCATAAAATCGCGGCTCTCCCATAGGCTGCGTGTGAGCAAATCATAATAGTCGTTGTTATGCCTTGGCTTTGAGGTGTAAGTAATGTCATCCAATGAAATCGGCCTTGACAACCAGAAAAAGTATTATCTCATATCGGTCAGGGCATGACATATAATTGTACGAATCCTGCATCGTGACACAAAGCGTAAATAAATGCCGCACATTTATAGGAAACTGTAAGGAATCACCCATAAACATGCTAAACAACAATGTTAGGAAGGGGGAGGGGATATATAAAGGGCTTGTGATGATTCACTTTTCAGGTACATGTATCATATACATGTAGGTCCAATATAGAGTTCCTGTAAACATGACGATTGTCAATGTTATGTTAGAACTCGGGGAGGGGGCTGGGGAGTGGGTCAAACTGTTGAATTGTGAAACTACGCTTTGATGTTTATAGCGATCCCTAAAGGCGTATTACCAACCTCCACGGTCCTGTTCGCATATGAGCTGTTTCTTATCATGAATATAGACTCCAATCAGACCCAGGTTATATCTCTTCGCATGGCGAATGATCCTAGCCGGAATCATCCGGGTTCCCTTTCCATTGGCGACAGCTATTCTTACCCAGGCATGGGCATCACCCACGATTGGTCTGATAGATAAAAATGAGACTCGATGAAATTCTTCTTGTGTTCATAAAATCTTCATACAAAACAAAGATCGTCCGTGGGCGGTGTCACTTGGCCCGCATCGATTTTTTAATAGCGCTTTCCTGGAAAGTGTCGAACTTACCAACTGGAGGCATGCATTCAGCTACCTAACCAACACGACACCGACCCTCTCGGAATATTCATTTGTAACCCACGAAGATACTGGAGTTAATCCTAGCGGCATTTCAAAACAACCAATCATAACGGAGCTTACAGCTGGGAAGGAAGAGCCATCCGATTCACGTGCATCCCTCTGTTCAAAACCTGAACTGATAAATGCCACTACGTAAACAGTATTTTTTTGCCTACTTTCTGGTAGTTTTCATTTTAAAACACAAAAATGAGGTGTAATAGGATGCTGACGTACCCGAATGTTTTCACCAGAAACCGACTTTCCCCATTGGTATTTATCTCGGCAAGTTTCGCATCCATACGACGGCAGATTTCATCCGCTTGGCCGTAGTTCATCAACTTGGTGACTGTTGTGTAACAGCTGCTCCTGTAAGCCTTCCAACCCTTGCCACATTTTGTAGTGCCTGAAAATGGAGTTCGAAGACAGAAACTGATGCTTCCTCTTCACCTACCGTACAGTACAATTCTGTGATTATGATGTCAGCATTGTTTCAAGACGTAAGCGTAATCATTACTGAAAGCATGCGAAACCTGTTGCTTGAAGAGCGGAGTGTCATAACACGAAGTCGTGTTGTAAAGAGTTTTGTCAAGTTTTGACTTCAGTACCAATACCTTTAGCCGCTTCTGTTACCACGATGGTACATAGGAGGACCAGAGTCCACGATGTCATCATGACGGCAGATCAGGCCTCAGTGATGAGCCAGCAAGCGCCCCTATCCTATGACAAGACGCAACGTGATCCTTTAATTAAACTGCATTAAAGTTTCAGGTAACATGTATATTTTAATGGAGTTTCAGGTGGTAAACACTGAGGAAGGGCAAGCTGAAGTGTAAAACGACATGGCCTATCCTTTTTTGTTAATGTAAACTGGTAAACGGAATGCAATCCCACCGCAAAAAGTCCAATCATACCTTTAAAACAGTCGGTACAGGACTCGTTAATGGACTGTGCGATCTTGGAGTGTGTCAAGATGTTTGTTACGTGATTGTGTGGTACCAGGAGAGGGGAAGTCATGACGCTAAGTCATATTGCCGTTGTGTATTTCTCTTAACTATACCATGTCCAAATAAGTTTTGAATTGCTCTATGTGGTCATGGACATTTGGAATTGGATTTGAAATTTGAGAGTTCGCAGAAAGACGCACACTTTCTGGCACTGTTTGATCGGATCACATATTTTTTGCTGCTTTTCAATACAAGATAAAAGGATACTCGGGCGCTAGAAATTATTAACACAAGTTTATACATGTAAATACTATTGCAGAATTATGGGTTTAAGAATTATACATGTAGGTATGTGCATGTAGGATGAGGACACTTCATTTCCTCTCCATAAAGGTCTATTCGTTTTTGGGCCACCTGATACGATTTCTACACGTATATCAAGAGTGAGTAAGATGTATACAATACAAAACAATTCATCGAAATTGTATATTTAACGTACAGATAGGTCGATCATGTAACAGAACTGTCTAGTTGCTACTGCCGAACGGGAGAAAAATGCAAAAGTTTCAACTTCTTTTATCGACGATGGTGTGATCTTTTTCCATTGATCAGCTCCGTTAAGGTTAATGTTCCTTTTCCAAGTGTCCTTTCGTATACCCGCAGTAACTTTCAAGGTTACATTTATTCGTCTCAATTATCACAAGGCAGTTGAAAGTGCCGAGTGGCACTTGCCGAACCTCCGCTAACCATCGACTTTAATTTCTGATCACAAGCCGGACGTTCTTTCACTGCGCCACCGCCTTTCCTCAGCTGTAACGTTACCGAGCCCGCCTAGCTCAAGGCTATATTCTCCCTTTAATCCGCCATTCTGCAAAGGACTCCTGTATGCGTATATATACGTATATCTAATTTCATCTCGTCGTCGGGTGAACCTTAGAGAAAGCTTTCATAAATGACATGCGAAATCGCCTTCCCAATAAACAATAGACGTAAAAGTTACAAACGCTGTTTAAGTATCCAAGAAAGTATGTAAAATTCTGAACATAATCGTATTCTATATTGGTCAACTGGATCAGATCGTATTCTTCGAGAATGTCGGCAATCTGCCATATGTTGCTAGGTAACTCCAGAACCACGAAGACAACAACAATAGCAGTCACCCGTACCGTCACCGTTTTTGTCCTATCCGGGCGTTTTTTATCTCCACCAGTCTGCGTTTCACGTGAGAGGCCACTCCTTTTAGCTGCTTCTTTCAGTGCCGAAATTAGTGAATGCGCAAAGAAAGTTAAGGTAACCATCGGAAAAACAGCCATTAGAAGCATGCTAAACAGATTTGTATATAATACTTTATAGTACCGATTTTTCCCAATGGCGGAATATTTCCAGTTGGGTCTATACCCACCTGTACACTCATCATACGTATAGAAAGTGTCGATGTAAAGAAGAGTAGGACTTTGGAATGCAAAGGACAAAATTGCGACGACGGCCACCGCAATTCGGGCGTTCCGTATTGTGCATATAGATGCTACGCGGAGAGGTCTCCTTACAGCTATGTAACGTTCCGCCGCGACGCAGATTGTTATATAAATAGACATAGTTTTTGTGAACCACCTAAATGTCCAAAAATAGCGAAACGATAGTTCGTAGAACTCGATATACTCCTCAAAGACGTCAAAGTAGTCTGGTAAACAGATTAAAGTCCTTACGAATATGTAGCCAATGAGGACTAAGTTATCCACCAGTGCCAATGACCGAAGCAGCACGGAGGTGGACGTGTTGGGCTTCTCGAGCCCGATAAAAATGTATGCAAATGTGTTCCCCAACAGGCCAATGAAGCCGAAGAGCAGAGCCAATGGGAAGAAGATGATGAAATTGTACATGTTATGGGGCTCATTCAGACTCCGATTATGAAGCACTTCGTAAAGACAGCGGCCTGTTGTCGGCAAACTTGCATTTGAAGTCGTCGATGTGTTTGCCATTGTGCTCCTCTTGGTCCCAGTGCTTAGAATGTCACAGCCCAAACCATGGTGCAACGAACAGACGCAAGATTTCCCTGTTGCATTTCACTTTGAATTATGCTGTAGTTACTCCACGACTAGATAGGTGAACACTGTCATGCTGTGAGAGCAAACGCATGTGATATGTGGAACAGATGAGAACTCATCTAAAAAAAGCTATCATCATGCATATTTTTGCATAATTCTGTTCAGTGAATGTCTGATAGTTGTTTAATGCTTTGTCCCAGGACTGCACGTTTTTGAATCTCAGAAGAACAGAATCACAGCTTGTATTCCGGAGCCTAAAGAATTGTTGTCTCCAAATCTTTAGTCAATAACTACATTTACATTCGTCATACGTACGTTCCATCAGATTCAGAACTTCTCCTATCCTTGATTAGCTTCAGCAGTGTATGTAGCTCCGATAGCACAGATGTTGACACATGTCTCCACCAGTTCGATAAGGGTAGTCAATGACACTCGTTATGAGTAAGCATTCTCCAAACGGTTATATGGAGAGAATATTAAGAAGTCATGCCTTCCTCGTCAAGGTAACCCCTCTTATTATGTTATCTTCTACAGTCTCTATGACAACTATGAACAGAACTCTGTTTACTGAGTACTGTGTACTGTTTGCGACCGTAATGTTAACAGTGTTATCGGCCAAGATATTTACTCCTGCCATCTAATTCGGCCAGGAACGTGTCGTCATGACAGGAAACTGTGAACAGAACACATGTTAATGGTATTTTCCAAAAACAGCAAAAAATTAAAAATTCTTTTTTCCGCGTTGTTTGAACATAATCGAGGACACATTGTAGAGGATTTTTAAATAGCTCGTACATTAAAGTACCGCCTGTTTCTATTCTTTCCAAATAGGTTTTAAAAAATCAAATATGACAGGATTTCGTCTGGTGAAAGCTCGCCAGCATTAAAAAACAATTACATCAGTGTTTATACACATTGAGGTATATAAATTACAACGAATGCCATTTTAAACCAAGTCAACGTTCGCTCCCCAATACAATCGCGGACTCCCGAAAATGAGGATGATGTCCGGCGTTCAAACCCTTTTATGTATATGATATCCGGGTGGATTCTTTGAGAAAGTTCACGCGGGCCTACTATAGTTCAAATTGTGAATAGCAGAGAATATTTCACAATCTTTGGGTTGATTTAGAAATAACGTAGACAGGCGCGCTTCACCAATTTGCGCACTTTTCATTTATAATGACGTCAAGAATGCTGTGACGTCATCACGGCACCCCTAACGACGTAGTCGTGACAACGCAATCCATCACTGCACATGTTTTGACAACCAAAGCCCTTCTTCCCCACTGACGGACCTCTTTTGTTGCTGAAAGCTGTCGAATAAATACTATTAGAGGTTAACAGATAAATATCCCAGTGCAGGAGGAGATTCCTGGCGAAGCCAACAGTCATGAAACTTTGCAGTGGGGGAATGGAGTGGGAGGTTGAAGGCAGTGAACATACTGTTGAAGACAGGCCGCAAACCCCGGCACCGCAACGCCTTCTAATGCAGCGCCCAACCACACCTCGCCCCCGTCGGGTCGAAGAAGCGGATGAAAGAAGGCGGCGGCTGTTGAAACGAAGGACGGAGTCACTTCGAGCGCTTAACAATCAAATAAATAGAGTAAGTTGATTGACTGGTTTGGTTTGCGGAAGAGGCTTCGCTGTATTTGAAAAGATAAATGTTTCAGTTTTGATGTCCATGATGCCGATTGGCGATTTGTAGGAAAACCAAACTGACGGCCAAGAACTGAAGAATAAAAAAATGGGAGTTAACACACGAACTCGCCATGATTTTGAACCATTTTTCAATGTCAAGGCAAAGGCGAATTGGCGATAACTCGCTGTCAGGTGACTCTTGTCCGACTGGTAGATTTGTCAGTAAATCATTGATGAAAACCGGTGTATTTATTTACAGGCCAAAGAAAAGAAGAAGACAGATGAGGATACGGCACGAGCGATTGGAAAGAAAGCGCTTGAGGCCAACATGTCCCGGGTCCTGGGGACGAAAGCAAATGTTACACAGAAAAAGAAGGGTCGTGCTGCGACCTACAATCAGGAAGTTGCAAAGAAAGCCGAAGTGGTAAGTGAAATATTATACATTTTGTTATTCGCCAAATGTGTTTTTACCCAAAATTGATTGATGATGTCGCCACTTTTGTAGATGATGTCAACCATATCAATTTGACGATCCCCCCCCCCCCAGCTTTACTCTTGCTAATGTAAAGGTTTCTATACTTCTTGTCACTAGAGTGACCAACCAACCTATATAATATTTCATTGCACTTCTAGTTGTCAGCGGCGGGGGGGGGGCTCCTATCGTTTCTGGTCAGTGGATTGTTTTTGTCACAAGCATTTCTAATATTCAGGCTGCGGAAAAAAAGGTTCCGGTCCTTACACGAGAGGACCCGATGTGTTTTAACAAGTCACATCCCAGGAGACTGCCTCCACTCAGAGGTTTGACGGAAGTTAGCGACGAAAGGGCAGTGTTTGGGTCAAGGCCCCGACTGCTTACAGATGCTGATAGGGTGCGCATCAGAAAGGGAGCGGCCTTATTAGAAGAAACGCCCGTCCTAAGCAGTAGCTCATCACTGCCGGCTGACTTTGCCCACAAGGAAGAATCGCCGGAACCTATGGTATGTTTTTATTGCAGATGATAGCGGGTTAGGAAAACACAGCCTTTGGCAAAAAACCTCATGAAATACATCGATAACTTAGTTTGCTGTTATCAGGGCCATTGCTTTGGACTTGCCAACCGGCACATTCTCTTATATGTATAGACTTATGAGGTGAAATCAACGCGATGAGAGAAATAATATCAAGAACACCTCACGTTGGCCTCATTTAATGTTGTCCGTCAACTACATTCGCAGAATCTGTGTCCTTCCACCGGGAAACTGTGACTTATCAAAAACGATCTGTGCTGTTGATTTAACTATAAATGTGGAGCGAGGATAACAATTGATGCGATACCTTTACGAACGAATTATAAAGTTTTTTTCTGACTAAATTTATTTCTGTTTCAGCCGACAACTAGTAAGCCTACTACTATCTCCTTCCGAGAAAAGGTTCGAAGGTTTTTCCGGAAAGGCAACCGAGTTGGCCCGATGCCTCAGGTAGACCGTTCAGCTCAGGTGGACCATCATGCTCGGGTGGATCATTTAGCTCAGGTGGATCATTCAACTCTGGTGGACCATCATTCAGCTCATTCAGATAACCATTCACATAACGAAACGAAGACTAAGAGAGATGAGAACAAGAAGCACGGCCTCTGGTGTAGGGTGAAAAAAGCCCTCCGCTGCTGCGGCCATTAACTCTTTTCTGAAAATTTATAATTTTTTGTAAGTACTGTAGGAGTGACTTCATTGGCTTCTTCCTGAGTTTTGCAGGAGCACAACAGCAATTCCCAACTGGCGCATCTTTGGCACAAGACCCGCTCGGTTGGCATTTGAATACTTAATGCAGTTATGAATTCAAAATTTCTAGGTGAATCACCAAAAGCAGCAAATCACCAAACAAGACAGCAAAGGGATACAATGTATATACTTGATTAAATTAATAATTTGATTTATATTTTGTACTTAAAAATTTCATTATCTAAATCTTAGATCATGAAATATATATAGACCAAGTTTCCTTATTAAACCTAAATCTTTTTCTTTTGCTCCTTATATTGTAACAAACCATGATAGTAATTTACTTTTTTAACCAATTTGATAAACAATTTCTAATGCTCCAAATTCAATGAATTATGTTAGTAACTCCGGTTTCACTGTACATCATAGTAGAGGTGTATAGTGTTACTGGGTTACATTAAAGAAATTAAAAAAAATCGATAAAAAATATAATTTTAGGTAAATGTACTCATTGAATAAAGAAGAAATTTTATATTATCTTATATTCTAAAATAATTTTGGAGCATATTTTCTGGAGCAAAAGAAGGGTTTTCTGAATGTCATAATATAATAATATATGAAGTAATCATAGTGGAGTTGTAGAGTTTTAACTTGGTCACATTGAAGCAATCCGTTGGTTATACATGATATCCCTGTTGTTTGTGGCGTGATATGCAAGTTTTATTCGTGGTGATATCCTTCCTTAAAGACAGAGCAAGCTTCTAAGAAACAGACCAACTGAGCTTAGTTTTAGTGAATCTCGTTTTTCTCACCTATCTTACATATACCTTCGGTTCCCCTTTTTAATTTTATATAAAATACCGAAGGTTGATTTGCACAACAATCTTAAATCCCATCCTCATCGTCCCAGCATGACATGATGAGGCCATGGTCATCTCATTTTTATCTTTACAAAGTGCCAAGGATGCCTCAGATTCGCGCAGTATAAGTATTAGTCACTCGAACATAAATATTTGGGTCCCCTTTTTCGATTTACATGCATGTGAAATACTGAAGTTCGAATTATTCAAAAAACATTAAAACTCGATCCTCATCGTCCCCGATGACATGATGAGGCCACGGCTATCTCATCCTATAGTCACTCCTACAGTACACGTTTATTTTTTAATTGTTAAATAAAATCAAAAATGTCATTCTTATTGTTTTTCCTTTCGGGTCGTCTAAAAATAGGACTGTGAGTGAAAAACCAATGAATATTCACGCAGTTTGGCTTGCGACGTTCATGTTTGAAATTATGTCATGTCTGAATTTTATAGGAAGGCAGAACATGTAGGCACTAATGGCTGATAACCAAACGAGTTACATGTAGTACTCCATCCAAAGTGGCGTAGTAAAAAGGTTGTGATCAGTACTACATACTTTGTATGCGGGTTTGTTAAAATTTTATTTCATTATATACGCAACATGTTTGCCCAGACGGTTTTTGCAGTTGATACGATTTGCCTCGACTAATATCACTGGGGAATCAAACATAGAATCAATAAGTAATGAAGGAGAACAGCAATAAAATTCGCAAAGTGCCTTTCCCCATAATTTATTGTCCTTTTCGTTATAATTAGAATACTTGCGAGTGGTTTTGCAGTCAAATGACAAATAAATGAAAGGTTTACAATACATATATTCATACACTTGTATCGGATGACGTGAGTTATCACATTTAGGATAGGCCAAATGTATTTTATGGTTGGCGGTGGATATCAAAGTTTGGTCCCATTTTGCCTTTTTTATACATGAAGCCTGTACGATTGTAGAACGTTCTTGGCCAAAGATACTTCTATCTGGGGACTAATCATGGAGTCGGGTAGGGGTGTGTTCGGACGGCGTGTTCATTTTGTAGTTATTTTTCAAGACAAAGTAAGCCTTTCTTGCTCGACAGTAAAAAGGGTCATGTACTGAAAAGGAATTCAGTTTCAGCTTCGCTAGAATGGAGCCAACGCTGTCTACTTATTGTTGTCAGGTGATCGGGATACCTCCCTTACCATCTCTAACAACTCTCCGTCCAAATTCTAGGACGGGAAGTACATTGAAGTCCTTTCATGACGGAAGGAAACGAAAATGGTCATATATAAAATCACATCTGGCTGCTGAACTCCCAAACTCCACTGTTGATCAGACCAGCCATTACAAACAAACAAATTCTCTGGCTTTTGTGGATGATGCACCTTTGGGATTTCCTCGGCTCGTGGGGAATGCGACATAACACCGGACGCCACTATACTTAATCGTTGGATGTTCAGCCATGAGCATTCATGGAACAATTTTCGGTTCGATACAGGATTACTGAATTGAAATTTAACTTTGGATAAACCAAACATGAAAGGTTACTTTCTATTAGTTGGTAAGTTCTGATTCCTTTTTGCCATGCTTTGCGACAGTCACACATGTCAGCTTCTCCACTATTGTGAAGAGCTTCCGTTCCTCATCTAGCTTAACAAGAATGCACAGTTCGCATACCGGTACCTTGATCGGATACGCAAACTGTTGCAGCACGCTAATTATTATGAGCATGTGAATGCTGTTTTTTAGCCGCGGCAGCTCTGACATTTTGAAAACATCACAAAATATACCGTTGAATCTGATTACTCTCACAAGGCACGTTGAATAGTTTCATATTTTCACGTGGCATCGCTTTAACGCGATTCTTTTCTCGGTTCAAGGGCCACGTCCTAGTGAGGGATTTTTCATACTTTTTATCATTGCATCCAATTTAGACAAACTACTCAATTTTTGGATGGTCTCATGTTTTTCAGGTTTTATGATCGCAGTGGTCTTCGAAGATACTAGGGGAGACCATGGAACTCGAGCTAGACATCTGCATCAGAGCACGATTCACTACCCAATCGATCTCTTGGATTCTGAAGGTAAACCCGAACAAAATCAAGTGCGCCTGGGTAGAGATCTGACGGAGGCATACCCCGAAACAGATGACCAAAGCCGAGTTCACAAACGTAGGGACCTACTTGAATCAATTAAGGACATCTTCAAACAAGACAGCGGAAGCAGATTATTCAAATGCCCGCATGTGTCCTGCGATTCTGAGAGCCAGTGTAACGGCCACGTGAGTCAACACGATGACGTCTGCTATTGTGATGAATATTGTGAAACTTTCTCCGATTGTTGCGAAAACTACAAAAGCTGCACCAAGGAAAATAGGAACATAACTGTGTCGTATTTACAGTACATGAATTGCATCAAAATACTTGAAGACATCCCACATTATCTGTATGTTTCTAGCTGCCCTCTCGGCACAAGTGAATACGTCAAGAACAAGTGCGAAAACGACCATATTAGCAGTTCCTTATCTCTGTACGAACGGATACCGGTGATGCACGAAAGGATTCCATTTCAGAATGTATACTGTGCTCAGTGTCATAATGTATCTCTTTCTGAAACTTTAGTCTGGAGAATCAACGCCTGTTATAACCAAAGCAATGATTTTCTCCTCAATCTGCGGGCCGTATTTTCAACCATATTCGACCGTATTTACTGTCCAGTAAAACCGGTTGAAAGCCCAAATTTGCTGTTAAGGAGATGTCCTTCGGTGTTTTCTCGTATGGCCGAGCAGGTTCCTTCTATAGAAGTTGACGGTTGTGGTTCCAAAGGGTCAACAACATTTCGGTATATTTCTGAGTCGAGCCAGGATTCGGAGTCCGATGATGTTGTCAAATGCAGACATCTGTCTTCTCCCGTGTTTGCTTACAGAAATGGCACGTTATTTGGATTCAGAAATATGTACTGCGCGCGTTGCAGTGGCATGTTTAGTGATCTAACTTGCACGGATCGCTTTAAGAACAGTCTTCTCGAACCGTCCACGACGCCGCAAGCAAACGGTGAATACATCGATACTGTTCCGGTAATAGCAAGCCGAGGTGTTGGGTTCGAAATGATTATGAAAAAGATGAGTAAGCCTAAAGTCTATGCATTTCAATGTTACTCCCCACCAGGTAAGAATTATATCTATGACCCACTGACTAAGTCGTGTACGGAGACACGAAGATGTGATATGAGTCACGTTGAGTGGAATGGGACCTGCTTGAGGGACCCACTCGACCAGGCCTATACAAGTCCAACTATGGGGCTCGATAGCTATCATCTCACTGTTGAGGTACAACTGACGCTGAGCAAACCATTGACACTTATCACCACAGAAAACAACTCGACGCGTAACAATTTCGGTGATGCCTTCCAGTATGCGTTCTCGGTTTACTTCAATTTACCTCTAAAGGAAATACTCAACATTACCGTGAGCTTTAATAAAGATTCGTTGGTAGCAGTTCCACTGATTGGAGGCACTGAGCTAACCTTTAAGGCTAACACTACATTCACTGTCATATTTTATAAGTTGAGACATTCTAATGACAATTCTGCTGACATGTTGAATACTCTGTCGTTTATCAAGAGCAATGGGAACTTTCGAAATGTCAATGTCTCTGTGGCTGGAGTCTATAGCCGTCCTGTTAAATTGCCGCTGCAGTGTGACATGGGAGTTCTTGTGCGGTTGGCAGTTGATGATACCTTGATGAGTTACCTGAAACATGTTCACGGCGCCCTCAAGGATCTCCAGCTCGTGTCTGAAACTGATAGCAGTGGGAAAGTAAGCATCATCCTTTGTGATCTCTATGCCGCCAAGTTTAAAGACTGTAACGTAGTTAACCAAAACCTGAGTTCATTTAGACAGGGAAACGTCACAGGGGGATTGGTGTATCTCGGAACAGGAGAGGTTCTCGACACACCATATGCCATCATAGGCAACCAAGTTTACATTTGCATCAGAAGTAGAATGACAGTATTATATTACTCTTCAAAAGTCCAGACTGCTTTAACAACGGCAGGCGTTTCGCTCTCCCTGCTCTTCTTGGCGATGACTCTGATCACACACATAGTCCACAGACCTCTGCGGACTCTACCGGGCCTCATGCTAATGAACCTCTGCGCAACTCTCTTCGTTGCTCAGCTACTCTTCATAACAGCTGTCGGTCACATCTCCCACAAACTCGCATGCCAAATCATGGCCATGATCATCCATTACCTCTGGTTGGCAACATTCTTCTGGATGAATGCCATCGCTCTGAATTTGACCATGACCTTCGCTGGAGGGACGAAATCCGCCCTATCGCGCAATTCGCGCACAAAGGTCCTGAAATATTCTGCCTACGCTTACGGAGCTCCAGCAGTCATTGTCATTACGTGTGCCTTCCTGGACAAACTGGGGAATGTCCCCATAGGTTATGGACCCGGTATAGACGAAGAAGGTGTTTGCTGGTTCACAAAGGAGCAGGGTCTGATTTATGCATTCATCCTTCCCGTAGCCCTCCTCATTGGATTAAACGGTATACTGTTCATCATAACGATCGTAGCCATCGTGAAGGCCAAGAAGCTAGGCAAGAAGGCCAAGGCAGGTACATGTAAAGGAACCAAGCTGGAGTTCGTCATCTACCTAAAATTGTCCCTGCTCATGGGCTTCACTTGGATTTTCGGGTTTGTAGGAACCTTCACGGACAATACGGTCATCTGGTATCTGTTTATCGTTTTCAATACGTTACAAGGAGTTTTTATAGGCGTTGCGTTTGCGTGTAATAAGCGCATTTTTGGAATGTGGCGTGGCGTTACCACCGTGACTACGTCGGGGGCGTCCAATTCAAGATCCACCAGTTCTACGATTCGGTCATCTTATGTGTGAAATTACTTAATTTTAAAGGAAAAGTGCCTTTTGGATACGTTGGCATTTGATTAAGGGAAATGAGGCGATCTGATGATGAACCTGATCAAAACTCTGAATTTAAACATTTGTTAAATGTTTGACGTGTAGATGTCATTTCATCTCCTGGTATTTGAGTCTCACCGTCAGTAAGCAGATTTTGCTTTTCGTTACAACAAGGAGTTACAAGGAAGTGTGCTTCTAATTATATTCTTCTTGTGTTTGCTGCGGAGAAGCTCCCATTAACACTGGCATTATTCAGTCGAGGCTTCTTAGAGAATACTCGCATGAACGACTGGCGAAATCGCTTCCCTAATAGACAGTAGACATAAAAATTTACAACGCTGTCTAGATATCCCAGAAAGTATGCGGCATTATGAACCATCAAATATTGTACTTTCGTCAATTTATTCAAGTCGAATTGCCTTAGAATTGCACTTATCTGCCACAGGCTGCTGGGCGACTCCAAGAGCACGAAAACGACCACGACACCGACTACCCGTACCGTAACGGGCTTTGTCTTATCCTTCCGCTTCGAGGAACCGCTCTGATCCCGGGCGATGGTGCTCTTTGCTGCTGCTCTCAGGGCAGAAACGAGGGAGGCGGTGAAGAAGATCAAGATACAAGTCGGGAGGAACGCCATCAAAAACATGCCAAACACATATGAGTAAATGATCAAATAGTACCGGCTTTGCCCGATCTCCGAATAGTCCCAATAGGGCATCTTCCTACCCGTACACGCATCGTACTGATATTTAGTTTCAGTGTAAAGGAGAGTTGGACTTTGAAAAGCAAAAGACACTATCGTAATGACGGCAACTGCAATGCGGGCGTTCCGTATAGTGCAAATGTTTGCTACCTGTAACGGCCTTTTCACTGCAATATATCGCTCCGCCGCCACGCAGATTGTGATGTAAATTGACATGGTCTTTGTGAACCATCGAAATGTCCATAAGTAGCGGAATGATGCTTCAAAGAATTCGATATAAGCCATAAAGACACCCAAGTAGTCCGGTAAACAAATTAGACTCCTTACCAATATGAACGAGAAAAGTACCAGATTATCCGCCAGCGCCAATGACCGCAACAGCACGGAGGTTGATGTGAATGGTTTTTCACATCCGATGACTATAAACGCGAGGGTGTTCCCAACCAGGCCTATAAAAGCGAACAAGATAGCCAGTGGAAAATAGATGACGAAATTGTAGATATTGTAAGTCCCGCTCAGTGGAATCTGATGAAAATAGGAATAAAAACATTTCACTGTTCCTGTCGTTGAAGTCGACAGGAATTCTGTAGTTGCGTTATCCATGACACCATTCAGAGTCAAGCGTACATGAGTTAGATTATGATTGTCAAGGAATTAGTCGTGCCCAAAACAGGAAATAGCTCGTGAAGTCTTATCACTTAGAATGAAAACGACGATCCTAACATTTTTACAGCATCGTGCGCATTCTTACACTAGTATCGTTTCGTTTTTACATTGTCGTCATGTAAAGGATATCGTCACATTTTGACACTGACTATTGTCACCTGTTTACACTATCGTCACAGCTTCACGTATTTATATAATCGTCACTTTACACTACGTGTACATGTATCTTACACTATCGTCAGGTGTTTGCACTATCGTCACATTCTCACAATATCGTTCCATCTTTATACATGTACAGACATCACATTCTTACCCCACCTTCACCTTATGATGCTATCATCCCGCCGTGTGTTCACTCTCGAAACATTCTAACACTGTCGTCACGATTTTACACTGTCGTTACATGTTCATCGTTTACACTGCCGTCACGTTTCACCAGTTTGGGATGGCTTTAACTACCGAATAAAATGTCAATGAAACACAGTGTTGACTTTTTTACCTTCGAGTTAGAGATGCTTCCACCATATGTTTTCTGAGAACACTCAAATCGCCAATAAGAAGTTACAGTCAAATATACATGTACTGTGTCCACATTCGTGTCAAAGTTAGCCTATACACTCATACTCTCTCTTTGGCGGCAGAAGAAGGTCAGTCCTTTGTCGACATAAGGTTTGGTACAGTATCCATGTGTTGCTGCATAATCTCACAGTCCATGGTTGGCGTCCACAACTGGTCAGTGTTCGGAGCTTGAATGCTGTGAATCGATGTCAGTATCCAATTTATCTTCGGACTTCATGCATAAATCATGCCACTCTCCCAATTCCTATCAAAAGGCCAGCGCCTCATTGCGCCTGTTAACAGCAATCTGTAATAAAAATGTTTGCCTTTTCCCGATACTAATCATAAGGCATCGACCAACAAATCTGAAACTCATTTTTAAAGGATGACTGATTCTATCATTCTGTTTGGTTGGATTTCGGTTCGCGCACAGTCAGTGTTTTCTCTGTAACTCAGTGCAATCTTTCAGATTTAGTTTTTTTCCCAGAACAGCGGACACACCGTAACAAAACCAGAAGGTTGCGACCTGAAATGCACTTTTCGATCATTTCAAAATAGTATGAGCAGGCGCCAAACCAGTCGTGTCTTGCGCTCCCCGGCGCCACGACGTCGGCGCCGCAAAACAGACTCGAGTATAAAGATAATGCTCGCACTTATCAACGCTGTCCTTTAACGACTGGGTGGGTTGTCAGTGTAAATCCAGGATCTGGCGTGAGCTCCGGAAGTTTCCGTCATGTTGTTGATTTACTCTCAATACTTACGGAAATTATTTTTCAAAATATTGCTGAATAAAAACTTTGAGAATAACAGACAGCGCGACATTTTCACATTATGACTGTATACCCGCGACATCTGGCTAGTTCACATCAACTGCTATAATATTAGAAGCAATCATGATATTTCATACAAACCCACTTCCCCATATTGGATCATTATCAAATCAGGCAATTATTATCGAGCTATTCACTGAAAGAACTTACCAGCACGCTATGAATATTGTGCCCTCTTGACAAATCGTTTAATGTTCCTGATTGTCAATTCCGCGGCTTCATTAGGCTCATACCGCCCGTTGTCCTTGAGTTAGTTCAATACCAGGTTAGAACACCCAGTCTCACCTTTTCAAGTACGTTGTCTCAATATACGTCATGTACCAGCCAGAGTACAAGACATTATCTTTGGTGTAATGCTGTCCTTCTCAATATCAGGCTGTAACACCCAGTCCCACCATTTCATCGACCATGTCTCAAAAAATGTAACCAGTCCCACCTGTTCATGTACATGTACGATGTATCTCAATACGTTATTCACTGGCCAGGGCACAAGCAGATTGTCTTTGTCGAGATGGTGTTCTTTAATTCGTAGCGGGCCGTAACAACAAGTCGCGCCTTTTCATGAACGATGTCAAGACCTGCTATGAACACCGCAAACGAGTGATTATTGTCGCATGATCGTTTGCTAGCTAGGCGCTTTAGTACCTCGATGAATCGGGGAACTCTTAAAGAACCGGCATTTACAATTCGTACTTGTCGTTCGTAGCTCGCAGGGTTGCAAAACCTATTCGGCGTTAGATTGATGCAGGAGTGTTCAGCTCAATGACGTCATGCACTCTCCGGTCGATCCACCGCATATTCTATCATTACTAACATCAATATTTACCTTTTCCTAGTACTCAGGAACCGAACAGTAAAACCTCATTTCCACTCGTTAACGATTGTGCGGTTTTAATATAGAATATTTGCCTCTTTTCATTTGGTGAAGAGGGTTGGTAGAGAGAGACCACAATATTTCCTCAAATGATTTCTCTAAATCCAATATTGGACATCTAACAGCTATTTTGATTTTGAAAAACGGTATTCGAAAAGTTTCTAGTTATGATGAAATGATTTTCATTGGACACCTTTGTTTTACCAACAAATTTAGTCCTTGTGGCAGTGTGTTAATTACCTCACTGTATTTATTTCATGATGTTTTCAACCCCGCTATAGGAAAAAAAGTTGGTTCGTTCACATGACCACTAGTGACCTGTGCATCTATCTAGGCGCCGGGCGAACGACCTACTAACTGTGCGCATCTGTCATGGCCTGGAGATGACCAAATGGATACCCTACGAGTAGGTCTGAAAGTTTACCCTCGTCATATCCTGCGAATTTCCTGCGGACAAAAGAATATGGGTCCAATTAACATGATTGCATTCGTCAAATAATAGAAGTGCACTAATGTCACGCTCCCTATGATTGACGATCATAGTGATTAGTGATATCCAGGAAAACCAATCATGGCCTTTCCTAGATTTCTGATATTCAACAAGAAATGAGAATCGAAATTTGCTTCAGCTGATGGTATCAGGAGTGCCAAAACAAATGTATCGGTTATGAAAACGATTGCTTCATAAGAAAATCACTAGAACCCTAACAACCGTCACTAGTTTACAGTAATTATTCATCATATTAAGGCATGGTCGGTATAACCTTTCAATCCCAGCTTTTTTCGAGTCATGGATGTTGCTTGGGTTAAGGACGCATCGGGCTCAACTAAGAAGATAAAACAAAATATTTCTATGCAATCCCTTTATTGGCCTTTGGCACCATAAAATAAATAATAGAAAAATAATTCACTGGATGACAATTCGACTTTGTCGGTTATAGCCATATAAAGGCCCAATTTCTTTTCCACACACTTAAAATAACATTAGGGTGCGAAAAAGGTAATTTCCCGACCACCAACTAATGATCTCCTTTTGCACAATGCTCGACATGGACATCCTGCATTACTGCAACAAACACGCGATGACAATTTCACGTCGAGTAATTTATACTCTATTGCAACTCCAACAAAATCCAGGCGAAACTATAGAGTTCTGAGATCTTCTGGAAACATTCATTGCATATTCAAAGCAACTTCTTAAGCTGCAACACAACATCGCTAGATCAACATCTCCAAAATGATTCTTCGACTTCACTGCCATTCTTGCTATCATTAGTAGCAGTAGTATTAGCATAAGTTTGTCTGATCCAGTTCTGCCTTCTTATCCTTTACAATCAATTAACAGAGCAAAGAATATCAATGTCCGTCGTCTACGATAACCTCTCCTCGTATATGCTTGCTCCCATGTCTATACTTCATTAAACAGTCATATATAATCTCAATCATGATCCCTACCCTCCTATCAAGGGCGAGCAAATGACCTTCAGTTAAAACCGGCGCAACTTTATCACGTAGTAACGACTTTCGCATAAGATGACTCAGTTTAATTTGGCTAGAATTCAAAAACGTCAATTTATCGAAGGTTGATTTTCGTATAAGACAGCACTGGTACATGGGGGCGAGGATGGACATCTCATCGACCATGGACTTGCCAAATCTGCAAAGAATGAAAAAAAAGAGAATTTCAAAAGTGCTCGAGAAGAATATTCGGTTAAACCCATGCTTACTCCTCAATTCCAATTAAACTCCGATCCAGCAGGATGCCTAAGACAATACCTCGGGACCCAATCAACGTTTCTCGCTTTTACGTAGGAAAAGCAATTAAGCCATGGCTTGCATTTGGATTAAGTAGGGAGTTTTAGACTTTCAAAGGAAGCTTGCACGACAGGACGATAAAACGGGTATTCTGGGAACATCTTGGCCTTTCTCGACAGTCGTTACTTTTCTGTTACCTTAATCATTGACTTCTCTCACTATTACATCCACAAACGAGCCATAGATTATGGGGGTTTGTTTTTCTTTACCAATGTTACAAAGGCGTTGATTGTTCTATAAACTTACGCTCGTCCTTGGTCGAAATGGATTAAAAATGTTTCATTGCCGAAGGCCTGGAATGTTTCGTAATGGTGTCGGTCCATATTCCCTGAAAGTAACCAGGAGATAACCGTTGGGCAAAGCACAAATAACTGATAGGCCATGGTTAGTTTTCTCATCATTGAGCATGTGGCGCTGAGAAGCAACAACGTCCGCTTTGATATATAGTGCCAATGGCGCTGAGAAGCAACAACGTCCGCTTTGATATATAGTGCCACGGGAGAAGATTACACCTGGGTCAGACAAGAACGCTTATGTGCGCTGCATACTTGTACAGCGTAACACGATAGCGTGCTAGCTTTATGCTCTCCAATGTGTTAGGAGTATAGAAGTTTCCCTTTCCAACGTTTTAAAAAAAAGATATCATATTAATGCAAGGTTTAATCGTTCCATAACGAAAAGGATTTTAACAAAAAGATGATCAGTCGACAATACAATGTGTACATGTAAAAACACACACATTGCTTTGGCTTTATCTTCGGATCAACGCCGGTTACTTGATAGTGACAGCAAGGCGGATATACGAAGCCTGGATTTCAAATGCATGCAGACGAATCATACTTTGAATATGCTTCTTTGAGTTGTAGCGAAAACATATTAGAAAGTTAGATCCATTGCTCATATTTGCGTTCCTACCTGTTAAAAAATCAAATACAGCTAAATCTATCAAGTCCAGTAACCGCCTTCCCTTATTATAAGGGGGCATTTTCCTCACACCATGGCAATAAGAATCATCGACCTCCCAAGAGGCCCGCCTCCGTTTACTGTAGGACCTTTTCCAGGGGTTCCGCCAAAGTTTCCGCGGGGCGTCCGTGGCGTGAGGCAAGTAGGCACATAACGATCCTTCTATCATTCCCGGGTTCCCACAGAATGCGTGGCCAGTATCACAGTAATAGGAACAGGTGCCGTGGAAACATAAATTTCCCGCTGAAAATGATGGAAAATGGAAAGATGAGGATTAATTATGGATACACTTCTAAAGTTAGCCGGTAGTACATGTAGCTTCCCTCTCCAAAAGTGATCCTAGATCAATCAATGTTACAACTTTGGTAGGGCAACTGGTTGTAGTATTTCTCGAACTTTATCTAGACCAGTTACGGCAAATGTGCCGCGTGTATGTTGGAAGGAATCAAGTGAAAGCGACAAACAACAGAAACACCGTGGTTTATGCGAAGATTTACCCAATGCTATTTCGCTTCGTCACGCACTATGTATAGCATGGTTCCTGATAAGAAGCAGATAAACGAATGTCGTGTTGCAATGTATGCAGTATTCCAATCGAATGATGGTGATAAGAGATCTGTCCTGGCGACAAATTATACTGCCTCAGGTCAAATATCGACAGTGGACTTCTGTTTTATACGGCATGGTAGCTGAACATGCCAACCATTTCTTAGTACCTGGCGATATAAAGAATGTCCTCCCAAACGTGCGATCAGCAAACCGCTGAATCTCATGGCTGATGTTAAATACCCTGCCTGCACATGGTGGAACTCGCCGGAAGCCCAATATCCTGCAAGAGGTACACAATACTTAGTATCGAGAATCCTAACCATCGGCAAAGATTCCATCGAAATATTTATGGCGAAAAATGATTTACAATTAGCTTTAGTTTATTAATTGAAGTGCTTCACCGGATCTTCTGCAAGTAAGATGAACATTTGTGTTGTGTTGGAAACACTTTCATGAGGAAAACTAGTGGGACGTTCCATAAAGCAGTTATCTTTGTTGTAGAGATTGTTGCACAGACAATGTGCGGCGAAAGAAAGTAGGCTAACAATTTGGTGAGTGAATTGCTTCAAATCTAATTCAACCTGGAACCGAAATCATGACGCATCGCTTCTTCATTCATGACGGTGATCGCTAGGTAGATGCAACATCAACTACAGTGCTCTCTGACGGATTTGGTCGAAGATACCTTCCAGCACGATTCCGGATAACACATACTTCTTTGATGACTCGAATTAATACCACGGTCGCCGGAAGCTCGAACAAAATTTCGGTTGCACGTGGGCACTAAATAATTTACAACTTTAGTCCGGCTATTCTATGAACTAAAAGCAGCAAGCATGGTTGAAGCACGTTATCTTAACCAACTTTAACATAACTTCCTTAAACACTTAACCAGACACTTATCGTTTCTGTAAATGACGGAGTTGGTGACTAAAACGTTAAATTACAACACACATTGTTATAAACTTCTACACCCATTGCAATTCAAATTAGCCAGATGTAACTTCACTTCAATAACTGTATTCCAATCAGGTGGCACTTTGATGTACGTTTAAGTCTATGCCCATTACTATAGTATACTAATTACTATACGACTTAAACTATTTTACCTCTGTGATGAGGAGCTACCGTATCAAAAAGGATGAAATGTCACGTAAATGTCCTCCTCCACACTTTCGTTAATGTGGACCCAGGAGAACTCTTCCTGGCCTTACCTGTCTAAATGGAAGGAAGCGATCTCCGCATTATGGCGTTCGTAATCGGAGAAGTAGAAATGATTAGGTAATGTCTCGGTCTCGCGACTAAATCTGAAAGCAAAGCAAAATCTACCCCGTTACCCTATGAAGCAGCACATACACTATATATGACACTCCAAAGGGCAGTGTGAACACCAACAAATACCCAAGAAGAACCAAGTATCTCATTCTATTGCATTCCGAACCATGCTCACAGTGTAATTTCGAGTCAGATGACAGCGCTAATTGAACCTTATTTGCGATGCAACCTCGAACCAAGTGATACCGTTTTAGAGATGCTGGACAATTGATGAGCACAAAACACGCATAGGACAGCGTACTGTGCCTGTGGTTGTCACGTGAATTTCTTGCAAAGCATTGTGAAAGATCTCTTGATTTTTGTGAGGTATTTTTGGTGTTAACAAATTATATTAGAAGACGTGAGACCTATAACTAAATTTCGAAGTGCAGTTCTGTCAACTAACTATATTGTAACATGTAAAGCAATTTGCACACGAGCAATAGATTTGATGTCAACCCAAGGCGACTTCTCAACAAAGTCTTTTGTTTCATTGGATTACATTGTTATAGTAAAGCCATTGTATAGTAAAGCCTCCGTCCGGCACTAACCATGTCAACTCCTGCCCTGCAACCCTAAAAGCAAAATGCAACATCATCATAAACTCACGGTTAGTCCTAACCTCTGCCCTGAAACCCTATGAAAGCAACATTAACTATGAGCTCTATAGGTCTAGTATTGGTCGGACTTAGCCATACCTGTCCAAATGATGCGCCGCAATCTCAGCAGTGTGTCGCTCGAAATCAGAGAAATAAAAGTGATTTGGCCACGTGTCAACTTCCCTACTAAATCTGCAATCAATGTAAGCCGCAAAAGTTTTAATCTTAAACTTTGCTTTTAAAATCCTTTTAAAATGCTTTTATCAACTTGATGATAAGGATAATCATCGCGCGAAATTGTAGTTTTTGTCTTCAGTCTTATTCTGTCTATCACTTAGGTCAGCCAAAAATATCAAGTAGGCTAAGTACGAAACACAAAGCATTCTATTATGACAAACTTTGCTTCTTTTCGGAATTTTTCACCTACAGTACTTCGGAACGACTATACACTCGAGTCACATTTTAGCACTACGGTGTATGTAGTCGTTATCATGAAATGGGAAATGCTTAATATATCGTATATATACGAGATACCAATCTATGTCAACTGCTTCGGATCAAGTTTCCAAACGTTTTCGTAAATGGAGTAACTCATTCACATCAGGATAAAGTCCTTTTCCAGCCAAAAAAATAAAAGCATCGGGTTTATGTGCACAGCTCAGTGTTATCTCTAAGGTTTTTCCTCAACAAGACACGCCTAGTATGATCTGAAATGGATACATTCTTTCTTTTTCTTCTTTATTGTTCTTGTCATACGGACGAATTAGATCGATGAAAGGCCAAAGGGAACATCTCTCGACTTTGGCTTATTCTCGCCACATTCAACGAATTACATGTAGCTGAAAGGGCAAAGACATAACCACTCTCTTCATCCCGAACAACAAGGTCACATTTCTGTTTGCAGATGTTTTTTTTCATAGGATTCCCTCCACTGAAAAAAGGCATGATATCGATAATGTCGTTCTTTCTTAATCTTAATGGCAAAACGACGCGACCTAAAAATCTGCCAGAACCATGCCTCTTGGTTAGTCAACTCTTGCCTTCCATCAAAACCGGAAATGATGAACACTAGTCAAGAATGAGCATAATCAGAAGTTGAAACTCGATAAGGTGACATTAGAAAGCTTTATAATAACGGGCCCAGAAAAACAGTCCCAGTAGGTGTTTGCTGAGCATACGACGCAGACATGTTTTATCAAAGATCTTTCAGCATGTTAATTTTCCGGGCCATGCAGGAAGCAATGACATGAAATCAATCACAACATCAAGCGGCGTAGATCGTGCCCGGCCTCTTTATAGGGTACCGAGCACCAAAGACGCATATAGTCCACGAAAGTCAACCGAGAGTAGAAGGTCCCGAGTCACATAACAATCATGGTTGTTAGCGGAGTGATCCTCTTGGAACAAGAAGAACATCGTCGACAATGTGCATTCTATTCTTATCCTTGACTCAAAACGATACGGAGAGTATTCTAATATCTGACTGCACGACAGATATTACGTAACTGGCAAAGCCAAACCGGTCAAAATGATTTTATTCCACTTAGTATATTAACGGTCTTAAGAAAAACAAATGCCGAGAGAGATGGGTACCATCTTGGTTTTCATCAGAACCTGGTAGAAACAGAGATTTTCTGAGGCAGATGTATGCAAATGTACATATTGTAGCATTCTGGTATTAACCACAGGCGAAGGCCAGCACTAAAGCAATGATTATGCACCCAGGGGAACGTGCAATTCTCCGACACCGGGTTGATTTGCGCCTGAAGAACGAAAGTGACCGTTTTCCGCTCGAATTGTGGCCTAAGTACCCCAGAGATGGGGATGAAGAGGAAACCAATCAAGACACCAGGCAGGATGCCTTGTTCTCATCTCCCCGAGCTGAGAGGCTGCTTTGGTGCACCGAACACATCGAGGTAATCTATCTCAGTTAGTATAAATTCCCATTACAGCCTTGTTATCCCGTTGGAAGATTATTTGGGTTGGAATTGTTTTAACCCATAGCGAGCTACGTTTTTTGTTTGCTTTGCATGGGTATGCAGAGTGACCCAAAATGAAATTCATTTTCTTATCGATAATTTTTTCAATTTCATTTTTTGCTGATATAAAAGGTGTTATGTCCAAATCAAGGAAACATCTTTTCTTCTTTTTCTTTTTTTCACGACACCATCATAAACTTATAACCAAATTACTTAATGAAGAAAAAACACTAGACGACAGAACAAATTGCTTTTAAATCATGTTTTCCTTCTTCGGGTTGTTGTTTTAATCCAATCGTAAACTTGCGTGATGCTACATTGTAATCTACTGATCAGCAGCCTCAAGAACGCGTTCTCGAAATTGAATCCGAAATTCCGACGTCTTAGAATTTCATTTTCAAGTTGCGATGATTTGATTATAAAGCGAGTCGATTAGAAAACGGTAGGTTGAACCTCGTGGATTTCCCATTTTATAAGGTCTACTTCATGGGTACTTCATCTTGATTTGTACGCCAATATCGCAAGATGTATACGGGAAGAAGCACCACGTGCTGGTTTTAATGGTTCAATCAGAGAAGTGGATATAAGAAGGACTGAATCCCAAACATCACGCAGCAATTTAAGGCCTCAGATTAAAAGGCGTTTTGCAAGAAACGCATAAGTAATAACACGCATCATCGAAAATTTAAAACCAATCAAGCTATAGATACGCAACACGTCTCGACTCAAGGCAGATGTCGCGTGCAGTCGGAAAATGAAGAAGCATCGCATGTTTAAACTCAAACTCAATAGCTCAATACACCAGCTATAAGGTTTTTGTAACGTCATTAGAATTCGTATTAGTTACCGCAAAATCGGTGGTGAAATTCTAAGCTCCCTGAAGCCATCCCTCTTGAACTTAATTGGAATCGATTGCAAACGCACGTAATTTATCTTGTTAAAATCCTGTCGGATTGAAATTGAGCGATGTCAATTTGCGGATATCCAAGCATTATCTTTGTTTCATCAGTCCGCCATTCGAAGAGTTGGTTGGGGCTGGGTTGCACTACTAGTATTTAAAATCTGGTTACTCAAAAACTTCTGACAGTTGCCAATTATTTGGGAGCAGAAATGTTGGTGCCAAGTTCAAACGCTATACTACATATGATGTAAATGAAATAACTGCTTAGTCGAGCTGACGCTATAGCATTTTTCTCTCATGTCGATTTTGCTCACCTCATTGGTTTCATCATGGCTTGCCCCTCATCTTGGAATGTAACAATCAATTTGAGTTGAGTGCCACCTGACCGCAACACTGAAACAGAAGACGAAAAAAGAATAATAACTAATTTCGCAACAATATTGTTTTCAGTAATTAACGCGCTGTGCGGGTACATCGATCATGTTTGATGTCGGTTCTTGGTGCCCACTTCTTTCCAACTGAATATTAAATGCCACTTGTTAAAAACAGCTGTTCCAACCATGTCAATTGCATTTAATGCCCGAGGCTGCTGAGGTCGGTTGTTATACATAATGTGTAGGCCCTATTGGGGCCTGTGATACCGCATAGTGTCTTCTTGTGTTCCAGCCATAGCAAGGTGACAGCGACACAGGTCAGTGTCAGTGACAGCCACTGCCAATGACAGATTATTGTCATCTGAAATCTAGGCCTATCTAACGTTGCACGGCATTATATCGTCACGTCAAGATGATTGTGCATAATACCGTCACTTTTCAATAGTAGTTCAGCGTCATGACATAACTGGCGATACAACACTGACGAGGCGAAACAATACTGTGCAACATTAGTCTGTTCAAAAATCATACATGTTATGCATCTGCAACCGTCTATCAATGTCTTCTTTACTATATCGGCAGGTCTGCCATGCAAATTGATTAACCACAAATTCTAATCACTTTCGTCCGAATGATCACTCTCATTATGATCTAGTGATATTAATGGCTCGAACATGTACGGCTCAACGTTTAAATATCCTTCTGTATCGACCAAAACATCCTCAAATTCACTGCTCTCACTCTCTGAACTGTATGCGGAAGCCATCTTGCTTTGTTCTGACTGACCTGATCTACGTCATCAAAAAATCCCTAGCGGCCACATGTGGAACTAATCTAAAGTTGTGTGTGGTGGGAAATTCAAATAGTTTAAAATTGAAAATTGAAATAACTAAATAATGACTTTATTATTAGAATTTTTTTAATGTCTGGGATCTTGTTTTTTTAACCCTCAACATATTTCACGAGTATCAAGCATGTTTTCAAACCTTGATATATGGCCTTTAAACAGGGGGGGGGGGGGCATTTTAGCCAAGCTTTAATCTGTTACCGAGGAGTGAAAAAAACAACTTCGGACGTATTCTTACCACAGTCAAATATTTCTTCGGTAGCCATGGACTTGAGGACTTCGTCAATCTCGGACACCTCTTCGTTATACAACTCATTCTGACTGACTTCGTTATGGAAGATCACCCAGGGGGGTAGTTTCTCCCTGGAAAACACAATCAAGTAAGGAAATGAAGATCTCAAACAGAAAATGTATTGGTTGGTCATGTTGGTAGCCAATCCTTAGAGCGGGGAATCCAAATGCGACATCTGCTCGTGATTGCGATAATTGAGTTTTGATACAGTACGTGTAGGTCTTTATGAACGGAATATCATTTCGCAGCACTCTAGGCGTGCATGATGATTCGGAGAGGCAATTGCAGGTGCATCCCAAGATCGACGTGTGGTGACCATAAATTGGACTGATGACTTCCTCACAAACCCGTCTTCGGCCAAATCGCATACAGGGGTGGATCAATCATGTAATGGCAGGAGCTTTTCCTCAGGACACATGGTACATTCTTTCATTTTCTGTGAAACAAAAACACTGAGCAGAGATTACTAAAAACCTGCAAAGAAACGTACCCTCTTCAGTTTTTGTTCATATTGGTATTGCCCAATCGCGTACCTTCATAGAGAAAGATGCAACGAGGACCTACATGAGTTCAGTTTGGCTTTCATAAATTCAAGAATTATTTTCTACCGTGTAGGGCGTCATAACTTGAATTCTATATCAGAACTTTCCCGTCGTAAATGTTGAAAGATCGACATTTACCCATGAACTCAAGCATTTCATGTGATTGCAGAAAAAGTCCAGACTTCGCGAAAGCAACACTTGTTCTCAAATGTTAAGAACATTAGAAAGCACTAAAACACACATCCGTGACCAACACCTTATTTTGGTCAAATAAATATGCCACCATGTATACGTGAATGTACATTCTGATATTTAACCCGAGATGTCATATCATAACTAGCCATTTTTCCAATACTTCTTCTCTCGCGAAGGCGAGATTTTGTCTAAATGTCACACTGGCACATTTCGCATGAGACCCAACAAATTCCTTTTTTCTCTCCTGCTGCGACCCGCTGAGATTATTTGACTAGGCGGACAAATACCTTTTAAGCAGCGTTAAGCTGTCGTTACCTGGAAATGTCATTTTACACCAGCAGGCAAGACTAATTTGAGATACTGTAAGAGGAACACTAATGCCTGGAGGAAGAATTATCTTGTCATCAATTTTGATATCGGATTTGACAGACGATGTCACGGTCACTTTATTATGGATTTATCCAATCGGAAAAAAACACGAATCGTGCTTCATAAGAATTTGCATCAAATTTATGGGGGTTTATGGCGACAACAGAATGTCATACTTATCCCCGACGCTTTACACGGCTTCGACACGTTACATGTCCTACTTACACTAATACTGCGGTGTATATAGACCTCCCTAACCCACCAGAAACCAATAATCATCTGCTTTATTGCTAATAAAACACCTAAAAGAGGCAGCAAGCTGCTTAATGGTGTTTGCAGGAGATACGAGCTGAGTACAGGATTTCGAAGGATGTCCGCGCCTCCATGAAAAATGCAGGTCAGTGAGCCGAGAATGGGATGCTTTGACCGATCGAGATCGAGGACAAACAATAATACCAGGTGTATCAGTTTTAAATGACCTAGGATAGAGTGTCCTAGAGTGTCAAAATAGAAATAGTTAGAAGAATATTGACTGAATGAATATTTCTGAGGCGGGAGAGGGCGTCTTAAATGCCACATATCATCATAAAAGTACATGTACATGTACAAACAAATGAATAAAGATGAGCCCAGTCCGCATTTAATTTGAATGGAACATCAAATTACTCCCAGATACTGCTATCTTGGGAACGATTGTGTTGATATAATTGAGCAAAGTAACTCCGTGGTGATGAGAATGATATCATGGGACATTAGGCGCACTGTGATAGCGACGGCGAATTCCAATAAATAAACCAGTTACCGCCCACCAGCTCGACAATCGTCACGAGGGACTACTTCAACTTTACAAGAAGGTAATGTTGTACTGCTCGCGGGTCCGGGTTCTTAAGCGCAAAATCCAATATGGATGACATCTACGCCATTGGATAAGCAGCGGATCAGCCGAAAGGAATCATGATTGTTTAGAAAAAGTAAACATAGGCTCAGCAGAATTTGAAGTTGCTGAAAGTTGGCAGCCAAGCAATATTGGCATATCAGTTTAATTTACAAGCAAACAAAGTTTGTCGACATGGCCAAGTGTTGTAGTGTTGGGAACACGGCTTAGATAATGTGTTGAACATCCAGATGCTAAAACCTGAGCGCATTAACGCGCAACGTGTACATGTAAAATAAAAAAAATAAAATCGAATAAAAGTGAGAACCAGATGCTTCTTGGATGCGAGCGGACCCAATATAGCCAATGATAGAAAGATGTTGAAGCTTTGTCCCTCCCTCTCACCGAAATTGAATCGGGATCATTAATAAAATCAAGAGTACATCATGACACGACTGTCCGGAGAAAACAAAAGAAAACTGAGAGACCGATGGCTCGTTGTTGCCATTGGACTCCAAATAGCGACTGAAAGAAATCATGCATCGCTCATTGGTATTCCTGCAAGCTTCAACTGACTCCTGGCATGTTGCGGGCTTCATTTCCGATGGACAGACTATCAATTTCCGAGTGATTTGTTAGGTTATCAAGGGCGAAATGTTCAGCAATGAGACGAAGGCTTTGAACACTACATGAAAAATGTACGTCCGCGCTAGCTTGATAGAAAGCCGCTATTTCCAATTTAGCGGGGGTAGTAACCGTCGCTACGTGACAACATATCAGAGTCCCTAGGAATCAAACCACCATACTGTTCAGTTACGGGATTTGACTCCAGAGAAACCACGACCACTGATGTCGGAGGTCTCAGGTACACCGGGAGGCAGTATAGACACGCGACTTTCTCCGGTCTACCTTCACATTGGAGGGCCATCATAGGTCAACTGCAAATACACTTTTAACGGAGAATCTACTCATTTCGACGACGCTCTGTATAAATTGCCTAGTACCGAACCGCCACATTATTCCAGTCTGTAAATCGACCCTCGAAGGCGAAAGCATGCACGAGTCCATCTACAAACGATGAATTCGCGGTATCGACATCCGATTAACTGCACAGAACAGCAAATATTTGAATACAACTTGACTCGAGACATAAAGACGTTTGACGCAATAGAACATGCGTACATGTAGTTACCGCGTCTCCCCATGAGATGTACGATTTCAATCCCTAATGAAACGAATCATTTGTCATAAGATCACGTTGTAATGCCGATATTTGAAAACTTAGATATCAAGTTTTCAGCTCGCGTGGGAAAGATGTCAGAGTGCATTGACTGATGGCTGTGTAAAAGTATGGCAAGAACTGCCATGCACATGTATGAGCTTTATGTACAGAAATAGCTGTGCGAGGTTGTGATGGATCGGCAAGTGGCGTGTATAGCATTCGCCAATAATGCCGAGATGGATTGCTCCAATCCGTCATTTGCATTTGGCGCCGAACGGAACTTTCCAATGAAACTAGATTCAAGGTCAGTTTCGCTCAGCAACCCATGCATGGCTCTGTTGTATTAATAATGAACCGACTCATGGTGCTACGAAATATCAAATGGACTTTCGAACCCATCAGAATTTTCAATCAAATTGCATTCAAGGACAGTTTCGCTCAGCAGGCAATCAGATCAGGGCTCCGTTGTTCAAAGCAATTAACCCGCTAATCTGTCTTAATGTCGAACAGACATTAGGAATGAAGTCAACAAGCCCGGAATGGGGATGAAGCCGTAAAGAGAGGAAGAGACGGCAAACTCACAGCATACTGATTTGCTGCATTCGAATCCCCGTTCTCGATCAAAAATGGCTTCTTCGCGAACTATGTGGGGACTGAGCAACTATAAGGAGTCGAATACAGCCAGCGGCGTTCTTGTTCAAGAGCAAGATAAACATTAAGGGTAAGATGAGCATAGCCAAACTGGCTATAAGAGTTTGAGGGGGAAAAGAAACTCAATATAGAACCAGATTAGTCCCTGAAATACCCGACACAAGCATCTACATGAACTAAGTTATAGTTTGTAGGGTATCATGCTAACTAACACTGGGAGAAGAATCGCGGTTATTTAGTTATTCACGAGCACCCTCGAGTTCCCCAACACTGTGGATTATTTTCAAATCAAGAGATATTGGCGAAGAGAAAGAACAGCTTTATTTGACACATATGAGCCCTTCAGCTGTCTTAGCGCTGTAAACACGTGAGGAGGTTTATTAATCAAACACAGGGACAAGATGAGAGCCCTTTGTGTTTCATGTATCCACGGGCAACCGCGGTATCTTCTAGAGGAGATATTACACGGAGTCTGTAATTACAACATTCCTTGCTGACTGTGTTTGTTTGGCTTAAAGAGAAAGGGCCAGTGTAACATTTCTGGTTGTCCCCCGCATTTCAGTGTTCCATACAACAGACAGCCAGAGAGACCATGAGTTTTTAGAAGCGGGAAACACAGAAAATGTGTCAACCTATCTTTCAGCGTTCCAAAGCATCACTCCTAAACGTTTTACGCTAATTTTCAGGTAGTTAGACAAGTTATGATTGGTTCTTTTCCCCTGAGGCATCTGAATCAATGATATTAAGCCAATGGCTTGCTTTCCATTCCTCAAAGCCAGGAAGTGCGTCACAAATGTATCATGGATGTCACCGGATGTGCCGCCGTGAATGAGCCGCGAGGAGGCTTTGCTGTACCGGAAAAGAAACTGTCCTGGGGAAGCAATTACCTAGCTGGCCACAAGGACATGAATGGAGAACTGGTTACTGGCTACCATCCTGAGCAAGCAAGATTTTATGACGAGATTGTTGAGAAAGACTTGAACGACGGAGAATTTGTTATTAGCTACCACGTCCAGTAGCTCGGAATACACAATGTCAGTCATGTACATGTAGGTGGAGAAGAGTAGCTGAAATGCTGATGCTATGCTATGATGCTATATGCTATATGCTATGCAACGCGAATGCTATTTCCTTTTGATTGCGGACTCATAACACTTAGATATGTTTACATATATTGATATACTAGCCAAGTCCGTGATTTGATAGTATGAGTGAGTGGGACCGGAATTTTGCAGGCCGGTCATTTTTTGTCAAGCGGGCCGCAAAGAACAATAAAGAGAAATTGGTATAAATGCTCGAGATTCGATAGGTCATCAATTCAGAATCGATCGCATGAAGAAACGGCCATGACAGAGAGTCAGCCACGCAGACGGCATTTCTGCTTTCGGGCATAACAGACTAATCTATTTTCATTGCAAGGCTTTTGTGGTAATCTGTCCCCATTATTTGGTCCATTTCAGGCTCAGAATCACAACTGACTTTTGAATAAGGTCCATTGCTTGATTTGGAAGTGATCAGACTGGCCGAGTAGCTCTTAATTTGCGTAAATCACAGCATTACCACATAAAGTAACCCCGTGGCCTTTCGCACAGGGCGATTTCTTACGGTTGTTGGTTTCTTTATTTGCCTGTTATTGTTAATCAATACGTGAAGAGATTCAGAAGAAATGTTTTGCTGCGTCTTGGAAAACATTGCGTACGTGACGATGATAAGAAACGTGGACGAATAACATTGGGAAACCTTTCTCTTGTGTTCGGAGATAAAAGTGCATTGAATTATGATTTGAGTAACCGCCGACTAAACAAAACGGCTGGCTGATTAGCATTTTTATGCATGTCTCTGCAATTTGGGTGTGGTCTTCGCGTTATTTTCCCCATACCTCGTCGTTAAAAGAATTCAGGTCAAGCCCAATACAGGGTCTATTGCCTAAAATACCATAGTGGTGATATTCTGAAATTTTTATCGCATTGCTGTGGATACTTTAGAAAACAATGACCAATCGTTTGGGGGAACTTACATTTGTTGACGTGTATAAAGCAACCGAATAGGCTATTTTCAGTTCTGAATGAGAAGATCGACAGGAAGTGACGCATAAAATGTATATAGGCGTGCTGCAGTATAGAGTGCAAGTGCTTCGGAAAGTGATGTTTTTGAAAAATTGAAGGAAAAAGCGTGTGTCAGTGCCAGTAGCCAGATTGAACAAACCAACCTTGTAGAGGTGGAATTGCTATTCACTATGGCCGTGTAATTGTGTTCTAACCATGCTTTTTTGAGATCATCATAAGATTTCACATGTTTTTCCGCATTCGCAGACGATTCTTCGGTTTCTGTTAGGTAATTATCGCTGGAAAGAAAATATTAGTATACACGCTCAGTGAACAACCTAAGATTCGACAGCCGAAGCTCTACTATGTCGAAGTGTTTTTAGTGCCGACAAGTAAATTGAAGGTATAAAGCTTCTTCGGTTCTACTGGAAGGAAGCTACTGAAAAGAAATATGGTTGACTGACATTATATTTTTTTATATTAAAGAAAGAACACTGCCAGGTTCTTTTAACCAATCATAACTGTTTTTTGAAATTATTTGACCTTACTGCTCTTTCGAAAAAAAAGATAAAAAGCGAAGGTCCATGATACTGGATAGTGGCCAAACCTATAAAACAAAGAACCTTGGATGCATGAATAATATTTGCAACGGCCCAACTTTTATGCTTTAAATGCTCGCATATCGTGTTTATAGCTAATCTCCCTAACGTCAAAAGCTGTCAGATTACGAGTTCTGAGGACTGACACAGAGACGGATATTACCAGAGTCTGTGTCACGGAGATGACGGAACAGTTCCATGAGTCAGAACGTGGGTACAGATCCTACAGAATCGACACGTACTCTCCAAGTCTAAAGTTAAAAGCAGCGCTAGCTCTGATATTCGGAACCTTTATGCAAGATCATATTACAGAATAAGGGCTATCTTGTAAAATTACTCGAAGCTGGTCATCCAGACCTTATGAAAGTCGAAATGCTGAGTAAGTTACCCCAGGTTTGCCAAAATACTACATAGACTTTAAGTGGACACGCCAAAAGAATCTAAGAAACCTTTCAATTTAAATAAAGGTTGCTGTTTACTTTTGCACCCTCTCTGTATCTGTAAGAAGTGGCATTTTACAGTATTGACAAGCAATGCATCCGTTGATCGATATGGCTGGTATGCAATGTCAAAAGATGTAGCAAATATAATGTGATCTTATTCAGATATACAGGATAGAAAATCCTTCCCAGCTCTTCGCTGTCTCACTGTTATTCACCATCATTACGCAACGCTACCCCACGGGAACACGAGTCTTACCCTGAATCATACGTACATGTACTGCATGTAGGTGACGGGGACTGACGTTAAAATTGAACCCAATCAAATTGTTATAGTTTTCTAAATTTCATGCAACGACGATTCTTGTGATAAAAACATTTCAAACACTCGCTGAAAGCGCACAATATACTGTTACTGGCGTTACTATTTGATAACTTAACCTAAAATGTGCTCTGTACGAAAACAATCATGCAAATCAAAGCATACGCTTCCATGCATTTGAAAATAAAATTACAGGAATGTCACTTTTGTCTGGAGACAACACTCAACATCAGTTTTACCTGTAAAATGCACAGCGGGCAAGAATCGAGAGGGTGCAAGAGAACAGTCGTAAGATGAAGTTTAAAAATCTGCAAGAATAAGCATTGGAAGCAAATTTTACTTTAAAGGGCTACTGGTGACTAAGTCTAGAAATTCTCAGTAATGGCTAGAAATAAATACTACTAAAATCGTTTCCATACTTGTATTTAGTGGTCGTTCGCAGCCTCGGTGACATGTGATGGGCTGGCTGTAGCACCTGGTATGATTGATTATGCTAAAAGTGTCCTATTCTGGTTCCCCAAGATGGGTTCATTTTCTCTTGAACCTTGAAATGCTTTCGTTCAACAAAGTGAGGCCGAGTAAACCTCAAGAAAGCACTTCTGGGCGAATTTGCAAAGCTCTCGGATCGCGTGACGGCAAACTACTCTTGGGAAAGTAACTCTAGCGGCTGGCAACTAATCTGATCCACACTTAATGAAATGCGAATTCGAACAAATCAATCAATCAGACATCCAATTTGACTGACAGAGGATATTCTAAGCCGGCGAAGATGGATGTAAATAGATGCCGCTGGTCTCTGGAGAGACCAAAGGATTGAATTCGTCATATTAAGCAGGAAATGTCAAAAAGTCACCACAGCACATGCCGATCTACCGGCGTTGGGTGCCGGTATCAAAGTAGGAGAAGTAGAAGCCACGTAGAAGTTTACAACAGACAACGTCAGTTTTTCCGGCGCAATCCATTGGCCCGCTGATTGATATATCATGTCGTCCGTCTCCAAGGGCATTTTCCAACGTATACATACCACGCTCACCATACCTCTCAAACTTCATTTGTATCTGATGTCACTAGAAACTTCCGATAGAGCAGACGATACGCAGATGGTCGGAGATCGAATGGAAATAAATCACCAGCGATTTAAGGATGTGATTAGTTCGGAAGTACTGGAGGCACCTGCTTAATGTCACATACCAAATATAGGGTATGTTGTAAGGAGTAAAGAACGGTACGATGCATTGGCAGCTACTGAGAGGCTTTTACGGAATCGATGATTTTTTATGGAGAGTATAGCCCTTAAACACAAGCAAGGTGTGGGCGGGCTATGATAGTACTAACTATCTATTGTTCATCCTCGACACTCCCTCTCGATATTTTGTATGCCACATATTGTATATAAAACAAACCCACTAATTCACTTTTAAAAGATGAATGACACGATTTTTTTTACACGTTATACCTCCTTCCTTGATATCAGAGAACACGAAGGACTCACCTTTCAAACCTAATAAACTGAAACAGATTTGCGGGCAGGCGCGTCTATCATATACATGTATCAAACAGGATCAAACAATCATCAGGGGCTTGCTAACAAAGCTATACTTCCTGTGTCGCGCATTATCGGATAGTTATGCCGAGGTGGTAAAGCTTTGAGACTCTTGCTCTTGGATCCGGAACGCATTCGAAGGAGCGGTGAGATCCGCTTGCCGGTAGGAGAGCGATAATAAGGTCCTTAGGGTTCGAACTTGTAGGTCTGTCACCTTTAAAGTCTCTCCTAGACCAATTACTAAAACATACTTTAAGCAGATCAATTGCTGTCCACATGGAGTAAGCTTGTCTGTCTCAAACTCTCTACTCTACTTTTTACTTCGGGAAGCCATCTGACTGCACACAAAGGGGAACTCATCAAAAACTGATTGCTTGATCATGCGGCACTGATGCATCCCTACAGGGAATCCCTTGGATGTTTTGACTGGCTACATCCCTTTTTATCAATTTCTAAGGGCGTAAGGCAAGGAATTCACTAATTAGTGAGGGTTTAAACTCACCTTGATAAGTTACATGTTTGTCAACTTCGTCCATTGTTAACTTTGTCATCAGTGCCGGTATAGAAGATAGGCAAGTCGAGAAGTGAATTTAAGTTGCTGTCATGAAGGAAACTATCTTATCCAACAGACTTCCCACCCCAGAATCCAGTGAATACATGTTAAAGGTCAGCTTTGTTCTTATACGTTGACTGCTTGAATGCGGCCAAAAGATAATTCGAAACAAACGGCCCTAGAGCAGTAACTTGGCATGTATCCTTTTTTTGTTATCGGTGTAAACAACCGCATAGTGGAAATTTATCTCAAATGCGTATTAAATAAAAAATAAATAATAATTTACATATAAACTGCGAAACATTTAATTTCTGATTTCAAACTTCGAACGAATAAAAGTTGCCTTTATTAATGTGTAGGTGTTACCCAATTATTTGTTGGAACGTTGATGTCTACCTTCAGGGATTGAGATTGTCAACCGCAGCTGGTCTCGGAAATTTCAATTTAAAGAATAAAGAGTATTGAAGATGTGCCCATACCGTCTGTCTGGTTTTGATTGTTCTGCTGAAATCACGTCAGAAAAGTGCTTTGGGGCTCATTATAAACCGCGAGATGAGAAATCGCGAAATCGCGAAATCGCGAGATGAGAAATCCTTATTTTCTGCCACAAGATTTTCTACTTCCCTGGACCATGACAATCATCATTTCTGATGCTGCTGTCCATTTCGCCATTCAATGATAGTAGGGCCGAAGACAATACAAAGGTTACATGCAAATGCATGTTCATCTTGACCACAAAGGTTTTTGCAACTTATCAAGATATACTGTCAGTATAATACCACGAGGTTCAGGATGCTGCATGTATCAAGATTATTTTCACGTTACGCCTGGCGCCGGCACATGTCACCATACGCATTGTCTGATATATAACACAGGGCGTGCACCTGGTGAACGTCTGGTCATCCCTAAAAATAGCGCGGGATAGTCTGACCATCGAAACTAGGCTATAAATTAGGTTAAATTCCACACTTCGCAGTCCGGATTGGTAACCGGAAAAACGCCGACCGACCGACCGACCGACCGACCGACTGACCGACCAACCTTCCGACCTACCAACCCAAGGAGTTTCGTAGTTGAGTCACAGGTCTCATAAGTCAATGTGATATATCCAATCCACGATAGCAGGTCACGTGAAATGAAATTGTAAACAAGCGCACGTGCGCTGGTCAAATGACAACAAATGCATGTTGCGCGTTGCAGTTCATGCATTGCATCGGTCGAGACACTCGAGTAAAAAAACTACAGTGCATAGATTAGGCCCAAATCATGTTTTTATATCCACCGACCATGTAGACAAAGCATATCTTTAGAGTATCGTTATCAGTTCCTTACCGCGTGGGCTCGCTTTCCCGGTATAATTGACTGGAGATGCTGCTGTCAGACACGTCGGACTCCATCACGTCCATTGCGCTGGGCACTACACAGATACATGTGCTATAGAGAAGCGAAAGGGATACTGCACTATGACGGTAGGTTGGCAGGTCAGTCAGTCGGTCGGTCGGTCGGTCGGCGTTTTTCCGGTTACCGGGCTAGGAGGCGCGAATGGGATGCCGTAAGTGAGGTTGTCAGAGTCGGCGAGTAGGTCGGTCGGTCGGTCGGTCGGCGTTTTTCCGGTTACCGTCCGGATTAGCCGTCATGGAAGCACAACTAATTCGGATGTAGTCCGCACTTTCCTGTAGTGGAACCGCAACAAGGATAGCTTCCTACTATACAGCCTCGGTCTCATGAATATTCGCCTTTTCAGGTTCCATATTTGCAATACATCCTGTGGCGCATTGTACTCTCACCGAGGTTGGCATCTCGCGATTTCGCATTCCGCAGATCTCGTGGTTTATAAGCCGATCGGTGCCCCCGCTCCACAATGCGTTGCACTCACGGCACTGCTCACAATATGTTACGTCTGTTCGGTTTAATATTTCATCAATGCTGGACTGATATTCCTCTGATCATGATGTTTCACGCAGAACGACAGTGACAGAGTCTATCCTGATTGTAAGGATAAGTTTATCTATCATTGCAATGTACAGCCACGTTACTTACTTGCAATAATTCTAAAATGAAATAATTTGTACGTCTATCAAATGGTAGGTCATCTGCTAATGACTGGACAACGATCCCCAGTATGTTTTGCTGGCTAAATACATGTAATCACTCCGTAAATTACACTTTCATAATACGCATCCATCCCATTCCACAGGCCATTAAAAACAAAACCACCGCAGGCTACACGGTGCTGTCGGGGTACGCATGAGTCAACAAGGGTGATAATATCCATCCCAACGCTTAATGAGGAGAGAATGGCCGGATCATTAGCGCATCAACAACTGGCTGATTTATTCGGATACAAGGATTAGCTTTTGATCAACGCCGTCAATATTCATCAACCGGTCAGCGATCAGCACGAACAATGATCATGTAGGAAACTCGCAGAAATATGAGTATCATTTTGACATATAAGCTCATGATATATTTGAATACGTTGACAATTCTGTAAAATTATATAGGTATCAAATGCTCAGTGAAGGAATTGACCCATATTAAGCTGAAAGGGAAAACATATCTGGTAAAATCTCACTTACCCTTTCGGTATTTTATATGGTAATAACTTCTTTCCTCTCCGTCGTAGAGCTTTTCGATGGCTGCTTAAACGTCTTCTAACATACTGTTCTTGATCATCACTAATCAGTGAAATATAACCTAACTTTTTATTGCTGTGCGGAATCTTTTTCGTAGGAACTATAGTCACGTAACCCCTGTCAAATTTTCCTACCGGTTGCTCCTTTTGGACTAATAAAGAATTGGGGGAGTCCTGCTCGTAGGACTCTCGGGTCCCTCTGTGGGCCGTGAGGTGCCCGGGGACCAAAGCGTCCAAGCGATGCTCGAAGGTCACATGTAGGACTGTGGCTGTTACGAGCACAGTCAGCACCATTCCCATAAAGGCAAACAGGAACACAAAGCGCTGCTTGAATTTCAGCGCCATTCTTTTCTTTTTTAGTCAGGAAGGTAAATGAATAAATATTGTAAATATCATGTCTGGAATTCAGCTTTCTCCCAAAATTGCTACGCAGATCGTCTTTTCATGCGTCAGTTAATGGAACTTCGTCGTTGAACTTGAGCGTGACTTCTTACACTTCTTAGTATCACGGAATGATGTGCACATTTTAAACCACTGTCTCTAACCATTGTGCGGAATGGCAGCAGGAAGTCATGATTAAAACCTGGAAAACATAAAAAAGAAACATGATGAGTGAATGATGTTAAAAAATACGGTTTTACTACAAATTGAGGAAGTCTGTTTGAAGCTCGTGATTGGATTGATACACAGCTGAAAGGAAATAGAGGCAAGTTGTGATCACAATCATGTACTAATATATTTTAGAATAAACCCACACTGCCAAAGATAGCAGCAAATTGCACGAGACAGCTGCTGTGGATTAAAAGAAAGCTACAGGGTTTGTTACCGGTATATAGGTAAAATAAATCCAATTTCGATGGCTTGCGCTGTTTTTGTTTCAACGGAAAAGTTGACATATATATGCTATCGCAGTTGTTAGGATGCAAGCGAAACAAAAAATCAATGATAGTCGGTTTCTAATTCGTTGTGTCATCGAAACCACAATTCGCATTGGTGACTTGACAATCTGTCTGTGACCCATCTTGGGAAGATTTTTCTGCGGTATTAGCCAATCAGACGGTCTCAATCCTGCTTCACCTATGAAAATTGGTTATTTCTGTGAGGGTTCCCGAAATACTTGTTAGTGATAAGAAACAGTTCAAATTAGTGTTTAAGTGTTTTAGCATAAATTTTTCGCAAACCTGCCTGGTTTACAACTTTTCCTTTAACTGAGTTTGAAGCAAAAAATGTCAAAATGCTTTAAAAAGTCAAAAGCTACTGATTTAGAACTCTACACATTTCCGAAATCTAAAACGACACCAATTATCTCAAGTTAATCATTGACGGCCATCATCACCTTTTAGACTAATTGCACTTTCGCTTCATTGGCTAATTGAGTTTTTCCAAATATACCTCGAAATTACACGAGTCCCATTATTGCCTTGGAAAACAAGCAGAAATAGCTTTTAAGATTGGGAAGCTATTACATCAGCAGACGACAGCGTTTGAAGAAAATCATCGCTTGAGGATGTATTTTTGAATTACGTTGTACTTTGAACGTGGGGCTGAGAATTACTTTGCCAGCCGCTAAGCAACATTCTCGTGTTTTTTGTTCTGAAAATAATTAACGTTAAAAGGAATAAAGTGTCATTTTCCATGAAATCATTCAAATTTTCAAACCATATCTGCCAGTGGCGACCTACGTACATGTTGATCCCAGCAGTTACATACAGTATGACTGTCGTTACACTCATGTTCACACAAAGGAAAATCAGGTTCGAAACCCTGCGCAAAATTTAGTTTACTCCCTTGGTTGGGGCACAGTCTAAACATGGGTTCTAATTTAAATCTATGTGAACACCCAGTAGGAAGAAGAGGCAACGAATTGACTCGTTCTATATGTTCACGTACAAAGGGTAATCTGATGACACTAATTTGAATTGTATTTCCTACAATTTCAAATCTCTATTTCACTATAAAATCCGCCCATTACTACCTATCCTTAAGAGTTAAATGAAGCTTGTTATACAACACCGCTCGTTACAGGACACTTAACAGCTTCTACATCGTTAAATAACATGAAGATACTCTCTGTCTTATACCGAGATGGAAAAATAATTAGCTTCGTTATCTACTGGTGTACATACTGCCTCGAGTGCCTTCTATAAATTCCTGTCTTTCAACCTGATAGTGAAGATTAAAGATTGTATTGCCAATTATAAGACGATCGATGAACGTCAAGATTTAAGGGAAGAACAGTCGAAAGGGCAACGCCTTGATGAAAAAGAGATTACACTGAAACACTTCTAGCATGACCAATTAGGGGCCACTTGTACCCATATCTGGTGTGAAGTAACAGTAAGGCTCCTACCCATAACCGATGTCGCACTGTGCTTCTCGACATGTAAATGGTGACCATGTACCATGTACCGTTTTAGAATTTAAAAAAACTTGCGATTGGTCATGTAGGAGCACCAAAACTTGTTATGATCATGTCAAAGATAATACAGTCCAACGTATGCGACCGACTGATGATGAGAATTTGATTAATTTAACACTGTTATGAAAAGATGACAAAGAGATAGATGGAGAATCCATCCACTTACCACCTTGGTCCTCTGGCTATCAGAACACGACGAGGCACATCGCAGGCATTTGAGATCATATCGTTCAATAGTAGAATCAGCTGCTTCTTAACATGATTAGAGAATTAGTCGCCTATCATAGTCGCGCTGAGTAAGCAAGAAAGCAATCAGGAAAGCCTGCCCGCAATACCAAGATGCACCAAGTCTTTCTCGGAGAGCAGTTGAGGTCAACAGCGGATGTGATCCAGAAATGATGACAATGGTTCCGCCATTCATAATTATGAAAACACATAGCATCAGCTGCTTTGTAAAGAATAGTCGCCCAATGAAAGCAGTCTGATCAAACGAAGCCATCAATGAGACAGCATTTTGCTGTTTGTGATAGTCAGTAGTCTGTTGATTTAGACTTTGATATCGATATTGACGGGATGTGTTCCGATAGGCCCAGTGACCGCTTCGGGCTGAGCAACTCGATGCAGGTTATAGGACAATGCCGTGTATTCATATTGTAAAGTATAGCATCAGCTGTCTCTTAACAAATTTGACACCGCAGCTCTTTAGTAATGCCTTTAAAGTAACGCTGAATTAACAGGAGAATCAATCATACCGGCCATCAATACCAAGTGGGATGCGAAAGAGATTCAATTCAATCCCGAAGTAGGGGCTGTGTGCATCTGGCATCCTTGGGTTAATCAGAATCTTCAACTGTACCCTTGTGTCTCTGGGTAAATCAAGATTAACAGCGCAAAGCCCATGAAGCCTTTCTTTGAATTCTTCAGTACAAAGGTGACTTGATTAGGAGAGTCGGGGCAGCTGGGTACGGCCACTGAGGACAAGAGCTCAGTCAGCCACAAGGTATGGCAGCGTCGTCTCCTTTGGTTTTAAGGAACGTGAATGATAAGTCTCTTTGAAAGATACGACTCCAGAACACTTAGCATTTAAACCAAGCCCGTATTCGCCACAATATCATGTGTTGAAACCATTTGCACAAATAGCACGAGGAATAGTCATTAGTATACTCATATCGGTAAAGTGAACATCGGAAGTAATGGAAAACGGAATGTCTATATTTTTTAGGTTGATAAATACGGGTTTGAGTCAGTGCTAAGTGGTTGGTAGTGGGTTTTTAACTACATGTAGATGTATAAACAGGACGTATGCGAAGATGGCACTTTGAGTGGTTAGCATGGAGAGAACCGTGACAAAAATATTGCACAACACATTTCATTTTGCGGCACCTCAGACGATATCATCCACTGAAAACATCATAGGAATCTGGTCTTTTACTGTTAGTAGGCCGTTTACGCCAAGATTCCGCAGCTTCCGCAAAAATCGCCAGTGGACTGCCACTGCTTCGAACGCTAAATTGTTTGAAGTTATTTTGATTGGATATGTTACTTCAACGGTTGAAAATCTCAGGAAAATTCAACATCAATTCAGTATCATAGTTAATTGTCTTGTGTGGATTTTGTACATGTAAATGTACGTTACGTGTCCGCATGTCATGCCGGTTGCAATCATGCGTCCTGAATATGCACGCCGATATTTCAACAACCTCGCTTGAAAACCAATGTGTCAATATCTCTTTTGTGTTCATTTTTGAGGTATTGCCGTCGACGTTCATTTGTAAAGTCAGGAAGCTAATTTGGTAGAAACACCTGATGCATGAGACGCTAACACGTACAGGCAAGACTGGAGAATGGGCCGCTGCTTCACGCATCATGATGCGGATCGATTTAACCAGCCGTATTCTACGTAGGGTGATATTACCAATTGGCATCCTAAGGAAGCTCAAGGACCGATGTTGTGGATGGTAGTTTGGGGTTCTACCTTCAAATCAACCCGTTTCAAAAAATTCAGTTTCAATCGCTGTTTTGGTATAATTGAAAGAGAGTTTTAATTTAAGCCAACCGCCTAGTTCCATTTTCTCAGCCAAGATGGTGGCACTTGGTGGTGAAGAATGAGACTTTGGGATGGACGCTGCACAGCCCATGAACCGACAAGAGCAGCCTGAGAACATGAGACCTTCAAAGTGTGATTTGCCACTGATCACCTTTTCATGTACATGTAAGGTCTCTAGAAGAAATGAAATTTCCAACGGTCGGAGTCTTCAAGCCAGCGTTGTGTGCGTGGCTCAGCTACATGTTCTGCAAGCAAGCAAAATACGCTGCGTGATATTGTAACCATTAAGGAAAACCATCAGTATTCCTTGCCAGTAGAATAATCCAGCAAACACAGATGAGATTGTACATTCATTCGAGATACAACCTGTTAACCAAGCCAATCAGTCCCTGTGATCACCATAATCTAGCAAGCTTATGTTCCACCATACCCCATTCGTTAGGAGAACCTAACTAATCAGTCTCCGTGTCCCCTAGCTTTCCCTGCTAATTACAGCACTGGTCGATCTCCCAGTCCCCCGGGGACACGGGACTTAGTACCAAAGGTGATCATGGACCGCCTTTTTACTTGCCTTATTATTATCGCTGGGGCATTATACATACATGTATCTTTATTGGTGCCGTAGCCGTTACTGACGAGCTTTTCTGTATCTTATTCCTGACCTGAGCTACAGATTATTGCGGGGCTAGAAATAGAGGCTGGCGGCCTTTATATTATTCGATCGTCCGCAGAGAACCACCTTCACGATCAAGATTCTGAGTACACCAACCAGAAAATGCTAATATACAGTGATGAGAGTGACCATTCTTAATGGCCCAATACTCTTATCCACTTACGGTCGGTCAGGTGTATTTGACATCCTTTCATTGCATCTCACCAAGAGTAACCAAGTTAACCCTGACGATTTCAGGGGCTAAGTACCAACGGTACTGCCAGTGGGGCCTCCCCGAACTGCTTCACTTAATGCACTAAAAATGTAACCGCCGCTCCAACCCCTCCCCCACCCACCCACCACCACTTTTTGCTTACTAAAAACATTGATTGCCATAATAATGGGTAACTTCCTTAGTCCAAGGCAAACAGAAGAAAAATACTGTTGATTTAATTGGCTCTGTAGGCTGGTACTCTGCATGTAGCCTACATGTGTATTAAGGATACGTGGCCTCTTTCGAGACAAATGCGGACAATGCGATATTCGTGACTTGTTCACGAAAGCATTGCTGATTCAATTTTGACCAACAAATGGTATAGTAAATTAGATTCGTCGACGATTAAAGGCAGCGCAATCTCAAGAGATACATATAAACGCCAGGAAAAAGTAACGCTTGCTTATCGAGATGAAGCGTTCGCAGCGCAACTATGAAAAGGAATGATTAATATCATCTGTGGCCATTTGTTGATTGCATTGTTTTGATTTCCCGCCGGGATCAGAGAGGCCGGAATTGGAGGGGAGAACCTGCAGCAGGCTGTGAGGAATACGAGGATAGATCTAGACTGCGTAGGGCACAACAACATCCAAGGTGGTCATTTGTACTTTAGAATTGATTTGTTTCATAAATTATATGATTTTACCGACCTTTGAATGTGAAGGCATCACTGATGGGAACGATCAGAGAACGAGGAATTCTTAACAGGCTGCAAACAATAGGATACTGCAGAGACAGTATCTCAGAAATGGTTTGATATACAAGGAGATTCTGCTACGAACGTTTGAAGAATTGAGGCGGCTCTGACTCTTTTTGTACCGTTCATGTAAAAGACATCTGTTAATGCAGAAATCGTTCATCGTATTTACACCGTCGAATAAACGGCATTAATTTCGTCAACTCACTTTATTTACGAATTGGTTTTGATCGCCGTTACATTAGCAAATATCCAACCAAATATTTTCTCGAGTGAAATAGTACTGCATCGCTTTTCGAATCCGTTAGTTACACTTAGTTCAGATAATGTAAAACCATTTCATTTTGCTTTAGGTAATACATTCAGCAAATACCATCCACTCGAGAAGTAAACACGAAATCGTGACGAAAGCCACAAGGGCATGGATTTGCCGTGTTACTCTTCTGGCACATTGCTCTTCACCAAGTTTCCAAATGGCATGTTTGACAACATTTCATGTCGACAGACAATGTGGTAATTTTAGCTTCGGACACGGTACCTCGTGGGTGGTACAAGTATAGCATATGTCATGTATGTACGATACATCTGACGTGTGCATGAGACGTTTTTAGTCGCTAACTAATACACCTCGAAAATACATTAACGAATTTGTATTAAAACAGCCAACATGTCCACAAAAAGATTTATGCTTTATATACCTGCAGCCTGACTGGCATTGACGTGAAAACTTAGTCCTTATAGTTTACAGGAAGATTCGAGGGACAGACTCTGAACATTTCCTGTCATTAAGAGAGGAATAATGAGGGAAAATCCTTTCCCCAAGTCCAAAGCCACACATGAAGTAGCTCCAATAATGATTTAAATTCGCTTCTCCGAGCATCTTAAACGCCCGCCAGCAGTAACCAATGAAGGAACGTTTGATTATGCTTCTCTAAAATTGATGGGTTTGTGTGTAAACATTAATCATTGGAGTCGAGTCGTCTGCTTATTAATCCATTCATCATGCCGGCAGCAGACGATGAATGGAACGCTGTTCCTTGCAGTGCTGATCAAGAGAGCAAGGAAGGAAGTAATGTTGTTAGCAGAAGCTACGTACGCTTCTATTCAAAAGGATTAGTAAATGTATCACCATACTACGCTTAAGCTCTTTAACATTTCGATAGGGATGACATCTCTAAAGCATACCAGTTGCAATCCTTGCTATGAAACCATCAGGGATGCATATGGCAAAACCGTTGGGATTTATAGACATTGAGTAAAATTCTGAAGCAAGACATGACCGATGATGGTATACAATGATTTTGTAACTTGAAGACATCCTCGCCAGATATATATTGAAAGACTCAGCAGAAAAAGGCTTTGACACATACTACATACATATCACTGCACTTGATATACGAAGTACAAAAAGAATATGTTTGGTCATGAGTTGATATCGAATACTCAGCGTTCTCCGACAGTCCCTTAATTACCGTCGGCTAACGCTAGATGAAAGGGCTATCAAGTTCTTCCTGGGGGCATATGTAAATGTCTGTGTGTCTGTCATATGTACACGTAAGAAACATGAAAGTACTTGAAACAGTATTGGCGATGTATCATGTTTATAGAGGCGACATAAAAGCACTTATTACACCCTTATGAACAGAGTGGCAACACTTGAAAAGTGTTTCTAGAGCAATAACGCTACACTTTATGGAATCCGGCAATGAATAAGAGCAGCCGGCGCAGAAGCAGCAACAGTTTATGGTTCGGAAAGCAAAATCTGGTCATGTCCGACGAACTTCCGAGGCACTTACTCAAGCTTTCTACAACAAATATTCTATATGGTTGGTTATTCCAGCCATTTCATTAGATGAAGATATTTGAAAGATAAAAAAATAAAACATTGTTACGACAAACGTGCAGTTTTCATCTGCAGAAAAAAATACTTCTGTATTCGCGTTTTTAAAAAAACGTTTCTTTTCGTAAATATGGCAATTTCGCTATTGCCATATTTACGATAAATAATTGCTTCGCCTTCCAAAAATGTTATATGAGATCACCATCGTTCGAATATATTTACCTATATAAATGCGTATGGATGGAACACGCAGGGCTAATCGTCTGCTGAGATATGATCTCAATGCGCGTCTCAATTTTGAGCGGGGAAAACGGGAAAAGTCCGAGTCTGAACGAATCAAGGTGCGATTTCCTAACCATCCTATGGCGATATATTAGGATTTCCAAGCATACGGACAGGAGCGTGACAAAACAGGTGCTTGTCACATTCTTTCTACAAATCTGACGAAAATGGCGACGACAGTGGCGCTTCTCGGCAAAGCAAGAGAAACATCGATGTCACAAGTACCCCATTCAGATATATCAAAAGATGAAATCGAAATATATCAACTCATTTTGTTCGCAATCAACAAAATGTTACCACCAGCCATAACCGTCATCGGCCTTGTTGGGAATGTGCTGGCATTTGTTGTTCTCCGGCAACCACAGTATGCTCAGCAGACGACATGTTTCTACATGCGAACTCTCGCGATATTTGACACCACGTGTCTCGGCCACGTGGTGATAAGGACAATACTCAACTTTGACCCAGAATATATGTTAGGTCCTGCAGCAGGGCCTATTGTTTGCCCAACATTAGCTTTTGTATCTGTAGCATACGGGCTATCGAACTGGACAACCGCAGCAATGACATTGGACCGCTTTCTGGCCGTGTGTTTCCCGCTAAAAGCGTCGTCATGGTGTACCATGAAACGAGCCAAGGTCACGGTCATATGTATATTCTTTTCGTGCAGCGGTGTCATGATTCCGTACAGCCTCCGAACTCTGAACCAACGAGCGATCGTGGTGAAACAAATATGTGGGTTCAACCCGTCACTATTTCCGCCTTGGTTTCCTATTCTAATGGAAAGTATATATAGCCATATATGTTTTACATCGCCATTTAGTGTTATTGTCTTCTTTAACATTTCCATCATTATCACGCTTATGATCAATAGAATCAGAAATAGCAAAACAATAATGTCTTCGAAATCAAAATCTGCCACCAAAGATGGACATATTACTGTCCTTTTACTATGCGTGTCGTTGGTTTTCTTCGTGACTAATATTCCATGGACAGTCGACCAGTGGATTTGGAATTTCATTCTATCAAATCGACCAATGACAGCAAGGCTTGGTAAGATAAGAAAAGTTACGTACGAATTTATAGTCTTCGTTAGATTCATAAATCCGGCTATTAACTTCTACACATACTGTCTAGGGTGCGCAAAATTTCGAAAGGATGTTAAGTCGATATTTCGCGCTGGCCAAAAGAGATAAGATGTCACGAGTTGCTTCACGCCCTATACACATCATGTCATACTTCTTCGACGTATGCCCATGTGAGCATAAGGTTGGATAGGGTATTCCCTTGCCCGGACATGGGCACCATCTAGGTATGACACTTAAAAGCTAACGCATAACCTAACGTCAGGTTTTCAGTGTCATAAGTTGGTGAGTCAACTGAGCAAGTTGAAGTTGGCCAAATGCAATAGTTTCTTATCTCCTTAGTCAGTTGACAGGCGTTTACCAGTAGTCAGTTGACGAAGCGATTAATCCACTATCAGCCGCTCGATTCACCTACCAGAAATATCCTACGTTACTCGAGTCTCCTTCCACGACATATTCTCATGATCGAAAGTGAATAAAACCAACAGAATCAGTGACTTTTGAATTAAAACAATATTATAGGCTTTTGTATGTGAATACCAAATTTCGTCTCTACCCATGCACCCAAGAGAGTCCTTTTTTATTTGAGGAGCATAAAAAATTGACGACCTTTTTATGTAGCGTATACAGAATATGCACGTTTCATATTTCTCTCTCTGCCGCGAAAAAGTTAATTTTCGTATTCGTGTTTGTACAAAGACATTATTCGAAATGTATATGTGATAATTTCTTGAAAACTGCTTCGCCTTTCAAAACATGATATATGATATCGGCGGAGTTGGAATACGATCAAATGGAAACATAACCGTGTGTAAGCCACTTTAGCTGGAATTAAGGTACCCGGCGTGCTGCCGTAAGATGTAATCAATAACGGTGCAAGTTCGGAGAAATGCTGATACCACTCACGTCTTGATTCCCTAACTGCTCTTTCGCAATGTCATATTTCCAGGCACACATATAAATGGATAACATTGTTTTCTGTCATTTCATCCATATGCAACTTTACCGTGGCATTTCACCCTATCAAATGGAACTGACTGGACGCATTCGTACGACAAAACTCACGACCCCGATCAGTCGTAGAATTTTACTCGGAATTTTCATTCATCTTGGTGGGAACTTCGACAAGTACGGCAACAGACTGAGCCAGGTAATGCTTTTGTGAGAAATACCATGAATGACATTAAGTCGCAGCCATATCCGCCAACTGCAATTAATGCCATTCCCAATTCCGACATACCAAATTATGAACTTAAGATATTTCAACTCGTTCTATTTATCATTAACAAAATCTTACCACCTGCAATCATCGCTATCGGTCTCGCTGGGAATGTTCTTGCGATTGTTGTTCTACGGCAGCCACAATATGCAAAGCAGACAACATGTTTCTACATGCGAACTCTCGCGATATTTGACACCACGTGCCTCAGCCACGCAATCATAAGGACAATCCTCAGCTTCGACCCGGAATATATGTTGGGTCCTGTGGCTGGGCCAATCGTCTGTCCAATAATAGCAGGCGCATTTGCAGCATACGGGTTATCGAACTGGATAACCGTCGCCATGACTTATGACCGCTTTCTAGCCGTGTGCTTCCCACTGAAAGCGTCGTCGTGGTGCACCATGAAACGAGCCAAGGTTACGGTCACCTGCATATTCCTCGTCTGCAGCGCAATTATCATTCCATACAGCCTCCGAAACCTAAATCCGCAAGCGATTGTGATGAATCAGGTATGCGGGTTCGACCCGCTCAAATTTCCCCCCTGGTTTCCAACTCTGATAAGTACCGTTCACACCCAAGTTTTTTTAACGACGCCATTTTGCCTCTTGGTCTTTTTCAACATTTCCATTATTCTCACATTGTTGATGAACAGAATCCGTATTAAAAAAACAATGATGTCTTCGAAATCAAAATCTGCTTCAAAAGATGGTCATATAACTGCACTTTTACTATGCGTGTCGTTGGTTTTCTTCGTCACCAACATTCCATGGACAGTTGACCAATGGATTTGGAGTTTTATTCTGTCAAACCGACCAATGACGGCAAGGCTTAGTATGATTAGGAAAGTAACTTATGAACTGATTGTCTTTGTGCGCTTCTTTAATCCAGCTTTAAATTTCTACACGTACTGTCTCGGCTGCACAAAATTTCGAAAAGATGTCAAGTCGATATTTTGCACTGGCCGAACGAGATAAGATGTCACTTGCTCAAGTCCACGACACATTATTTGTATCAAATAAAATGGAGCAATTTGACGGCTCATGTTGCTTATGTTCTAAAAATTACTCGTAAACACCCTTCACGATACTTAATGTATGAACGCTATAAGAAGTGACCGATGTTTACAATGTATTTACAACATCCTCATCGATAACGTCCAACATTCGATATCTCCCCTTTAAATTTGAAAATAAGAGTTCCATCGTAATGTTGTTTTGATATTACATGTATGTCGATGTTCGTTTCGGGACTGATGGCATCATCTAAGGGCATTATTACTAATCTGTCGGCTACCCAATTTCCTTCTACTACGATAGTAGTTCCCATCATCAAATTGCACAAATGGACAGAAAACGGACTGAACTAACACGCAATTCTCAACTGGACCCAAGCGAGTCCTCAGTTCAGCGATCGTATTTTGTGCACAGGGTCGTTGCATTGGTGACGCGCTAGGCGGAGGCGAGGGACGAAATCTTGATTTCCCAGGTTTGAATCTCAGGCAACAACCTTCATAGACTTACTCGGGAACTTCATACATGTACTTTATCTTCAGTCTTCTCGAAACGCCGGGGAAAATGAAGTACATCATATACACTATCATTGGAAGACACGAATATACTTAGTACATGTGGATGTATTTTGATACAGAAAAGAAGAAATCTTGTTCTTAGAGGAATGTAACCAGACATAAATGCATTTGCCACCAGCGAGACGCAATCCCATTCAACGGAAACCTGGTAAATCCCACGTAGCTTAGAAGTGCCGACGGATAGAATTAGGAGTGAATGTCATGTAAAGAGAGGCTTTCTTCAGTGGTTGATGTCCTCGAGATATGCAAAATAAGATGAGGTTCCACATTGTTCTTTGAGAGTATTCATCTCACGTTCGTCACCCCCGCGTCACATACCGTAGCGGCCGCGAAATGAAACGGCCAGGGGCCATTGTGCTCACCGTATACATCTTTTAGTAGGCAGGATCATGCTTAGTTTAGAGGTGAATATGGTGAACACAATCAGACATGAAGACTTTTTTTAGATGTGTATTGATGTCAAGTAATAAGACAGGGCAGTATATATAAGTTTATGATCCAACCAATAATTGTCTATGACATCAACAAGATCAATATCGTGTGATTGCTAAGAGTCCCTGCAATAAAAAATTCATCGAAAAAAAGTCATTAATAAGCGAGATATTGCACTTCCTACTTTTTCAGTTTTGACCCCCTGGTGGCCAAATCAAGAATCAGATCAGGCCAAAATTCGGTGTCAGAGATTATCTAATGTAGGGGGTTACATGTACCAACTTTCAAGTTCATAGCTTCAGCAGTTAAGAAACGTGCCATAGTTACACTCTAATGGCCAATTTACGCCATTTGACCTCTGTGACCTAGAAAAGGAGGTCAAATCCAAAAATCGTAGGACATGTGGTGTATCCTTGCTAGAAGTCCCTGCCATAAAAATTTTATCGAAAACAATTCACTCAAATAAGCAAGATATTGCACTTCTTCCTTTTTCCATTATGGCCCCCTGGTGGCCGAATAAAGAATCAGATCAGGTCAAAATTCGGCATCAAAGGTTATCTGATGTAGGGGGTTATATGCACTAAGTTTCAAGTTCATAGCTTTACTGGTTAAGAAACGTGCCATAGTTTACACTCTAACGGCCAATTTACGCCATATGACCTCTGTGAACTTGAAAAGTAGGTCAAATTAAAAAACCCGTATGATATAAGATGTATATTTGCTATGAGTACCTACAACACAAGTTTCATCGAAAACAAGTCACTAATAATAGAGATATCACACTTTTTAGATATCGACATTTGGCCCCCTGGTGGCCAAGTTGAGAATCAGATCGGACCGAGATTCAGTGTCAAAGGTCAACTGACCTAGGGGGTGCTGTGTACAAAGTTTCAAGTTCATAGCCCTAGCGGTTAAGAAACGTGCCACTGTTTTTGAAATAGGATACGACGACGGACGACGGACGGACGGACGACGACGGACGACGGACACTGCGGTATTACATAGACTCCCCTACGGTGAGCCAAAAAGGGTGATTTCGTGAGGAGTGTTGGCGCTGTCTCTGATCTTAGATAAGTTGATTTCTCTAAGCTCTGATAGAAGATCGTGTGCGCGTTTCCAACTTTCGTGGTTAAGGGCGTCATCTTGAGCTCAAAACTCGGGTGTAAAACCCCGGAGAAAATCTAAGACGCCTTTCCCCAGATAGACATACGGCATAAAGCCAATCACCACCTAAATTGATGTGTGTTCACTATCGAGGATGTTCGCCGAATTATGCCTGGCTCATCCTATCGATGTTAGATCTGCAATCTCTGAGGGCTCCTTGACGGTATCAGTACATAAACCAATATCTCTTGATAGGATAACAAATACCAGACTGATATCTATCTATTTGTTATCGATCTAACATACATGAACAGTAGCCGGAGACACACCGCCATCGCCCATATCGTCTTGCAATGTGACGTGATGAAGTGGTCTGGAAACATGCGCCAAAAGCCAGCCTTCGTTTCTCGACGAAGATATTCAGCTATTACTATGATATTACATGTAAACTGGCGCCGCCAAATGCTCTCTTCAGATCGAAGACAACGAGACAAGAAATGTCTCCTTCCTTGTGGTAATTTGCAACACCTAATGCATGTATAATGATGGTATAGATGAGGTCTTGTATCTATGAGATGGCCACTATAGGGTCGGAGGATGCGCTAGATCTAATACACAATTTATCAAGAAGATAGTGTCACATCGAGCAAGGGAATATAGCTGCCCAGTCCTGAGATTCGTGCATACCAACTGCGTCCAAAAGATAGATGATGGTTTATCTAAAGCCATCATCTGGGGAGGAGAGCTCCCGCAAAGCCCGATATATCAAGCGTCCAGGGTGTAAAACGTTCTATCAATCATGAGCTGAGTATGCAGGCAACTAAGGATGCATGCTTAAGAGCCAGGGTTGCCCTTGTTCATGGAAGTGTATCCGACAAAATCTGCATGGGTTGGTGTAATAAGGCATAATATCTACCATTTCAATTTTCAAACAAAAATGGTGATTCAATGGCTTTGCCTCAGGATGGCAGTGAAGAGCATGTTATGACTAGTTTTGGCGATTGGTATGACTTCAAATAATATGAACCCTGCAAACCGAGCCAACTATATGCCATTTTATGTTGACAAAATATTCATATCATAAGCCGGCCACTCCGAATCAACTAGTTCCGTCATTTATTATTCAACCGAATTCTTCTCCGCAACAGGCATTGCTGGAAGCAGCAGATAATCACTCAGAAATACCATGAATTAATGATAGGGTCATAATGCATCTTGGTTCACGCTGGTTAAGCAAGCAGTCAGCGTAAACACTATTATATCCGCTTCTTTTCTCAAATGCTGCTGTACTCTTTTAGTACATACATCAAATCCAGCAACTGCTCGGGGGAAACGACATCACCAAACGAATAATATGCGACGATAAACGAAATCCCTCAAACGAACAAATTGTAAATTTAAATAGATTTTGCGACAAAGAATATTGCATTAGCACTGCTATTGTGATACACCAAATCTAATAAGTTGGGAAAATCAAGTTCGGAGTTAAATTGTAGGCTGGCAAATTCGGGTGACGCTTCAATACGACGTATACATGTCCAAAGTAACTGTTTACATTGTATGCGGCCTTACTTATGATCAAAGCGCTCTCATCCTAACTTATTCGACCAACAAGACGAAGCAATAACGCCTTGGAGTGATATTGTCGGGCCAAATATATATACCAGTGTTTGTTCACACAGAGATAAGGGGACAGTTACCATTGGAATAGACATGCGAGGTAACGGAAACAAAATAATCTTGATGCGATGTTGGCAAATTCATAAGACAGATATTTTTACGACTCTGTAGACATGTATCGTAGTTCGTAACATGTCTAACATTCTCCAAGGCGATTAATCAGAAAGTAACAGGATTATAGTAATGTTTCTTTATTACATTAATAGCCTCCCAGTGCAAACAGTGAGATCTATAGGAAATGGTGATTACCCAAGAGATACGAAAAACACGATTAATGACATTTTTATCCATACATTTACAAAGGAGTAGAAGCGTAAAATAGCAGAGAAAACACAATCATGCCATTGATTAAACCCATCGCTCACAGCACAGCAAACTGATTACTGCAAAACATCTCAAGCTCTAAGTTCTCCGCAGAGTAATATCAGGCAAGTGAACATGCCAAGTCGGCCCCCAGCAACCATGCACCCGTTGGTCGGGGAGGGGGCGATAAATAACCTGTGTGCCAAACAGATATCATTTAAGCATGACTATATATATGGACTCATTTTAAGTACACCGCGGATGTTGATAGACCAATGACCCGCCAGCGAGCTTTCCATAACGACTTCTGCAAGATAGCACTTGCCTGACAAAGTCACAATACACAATAAAGGTTTTCCTTATGATAAGCCGACAGTGGTCAATATCATGGCGACAAGCTTGCCAAAACCCCTTCAAGTAAATCTGCTCAATTTCGTCACATCCTATCCATGTTAGATTTGCCATCTCGAAGGGCTCCTTGACGGTCTCCAAGTACACGTATAACCAATATCTATCTGATGGGACGCTTCAGATCACCATGATGTTGAATTGGTTAAGAATTTTTTGTGTGGTTGCCACGTTGATGGAGGCCCTTTGCCAGCAATGAATTATAGTTGTTTTTAAGCAAACATTGCCTTGGCTGGTTCCCACTCTTTTTTGTTGGAATCCATGTTTTAATTACATTGTGCCAGCTTATATAGGTGAGGAATCTGTAAGCACCTCTGCCAAGAAATTTGAAGGGAAGAATCATCAATATAATATTGTGGGGCAGTTATGGATTGACAGGGAGGACCGAGGATGGGACACTTTTTTGGTCCTGTCCTGTAGTAGATTGGCTGCGTGATTTCGGCACGTTCTTGACGCTATTAGAAAACGGAATCAAAGGTGTCAAAGATACATGTATAACAACAGCCAAGGTGACTTTGCCAACAAGACGCGGTGTACCTATAACCTTGGAGGAATTATACAAGTATAACTCCAGGCTATAACCAACAATCACATTTATGAATATAATTTTCTTTGCATTCCTGACCAACCGATGAGGCAGACCTCAATGTACCGACGAGAAAAAGAGCAGGTGACCATGGCGACTGCCAAGTGCTCAGGAGGTCTAATGTATCGCCTTGACGGAAGAGACTTGAGCATTGCCTCTGACCAGAAAACCAAAATAGCACACTACGTCTTTGCCTTGCAGTGACGAGAAACCCACAGAAGGCTACAAATGGTCAAGGGATAATGCAGGATAATGGTTACCATTAGCGTTAGCAAGTATATAGATTAGATTCTTTAATCCATACTTGCCGTTAGGATCTAAAAGGGTCTCAGGGTATGCAGAGCATGATTCAGTAGGTCGTTGCCCATGCAGATTTTGTATGACCGTTTTTGTTTTAGCTAAGGGAAGTTCCAACCAAAAAAAGACGTTCCTAGCCCGTCACCCGTACAATGCTGTAAACTACACACGTTCATCCTATAATTCAGGCGTTTAGCAAAGAAAGATTATCAAGACAATTTGAGAGTTCGCGTCCACCTCCTTGGAGGTCTCAGGATCAGTCGTGTACAACAACAATGACCGAAGTTCAACGTTAGAAAACGAATAACAGAAGCTATTTTGCCTCTGGCTACTCCGCACCTTGACCATGAACACCAAGTCAACATTGCCATCCCGGCTGTTCATTACAAGCTCAATTAATTGCGCTAAGAGGAACAAGGAGAAAGCATTGGCCGAGATTCTTCATATCGTGGAATTTAACATACTTTTTTTACACCTAACAGTAGTGAAAAAGCTCGGAGATGGAATAATCCCTGGAGAATAACTCCTCGAAAGAGCGAATGCTGAAAAAGAAGAGGAAACCTTCGCTTCCGATCACAGACTCGTGATCGCAATGGCAAAACACTTTGAGCGGCGAGATAACTTATTTAGTTCCTAAGAGATATTTGGTACTTCGTGCCCAATACTGATGCTGCTTATCTGGTTATTGGTGCCAACAATGTCATTCGCGGCCATTTGCAATACTCTCTAACCCAATCCAAAGGGAGGTCGAGTGCTGTAAAGGGTCGAAGAAAACATTATTGCGTTGGATTCGACAATATCGACGATTTCATACCTTCAGATGTCGTTTCGACTCGGTTATATGAAATCGATTACATGTGTGCATTTGAACGACCAAGATATGAGCGAGTGGCAGTCTTACGTGACTATATGATCACTAATCATTATTTTTGCACCTTTTAACAGCGCAGAGATATTGACTATGAGCAGTAAGTAAACACTGCCACCTCTGCTGTCCATTACCAACTCGATTGATTGCGCTGGGGAGGTATCAAGGAGAAAACTGTATTGGTTCGGATTCCAACGTTAAGATGATTTTTATATTTTTGAGGAGATTTTCGACATCGCTATAAAAATGTCAACACTTGTACATTAGATCACCTAAGAAGAAATGGCTCGTTATCTTTATCAGAGGCATCGGTGGGGATGCATAAAGCTCTTGGCGGTTCGGAGATTTCAGAATATCATTATCTGCCCAATCCACAACAAAGACCTCTTGACGACTCGTCGCAATCAGAACCATCTCTTTTTATTATACCCATTTGCAAACTGTGACTGGCCATGTCAATTGCAAATGCCGCTATCACTGTATTCCATAAATGCTCAATCGATACCCAAAGAATGAGCCGACAGGGATTGATCCTTGACATTTCGCCAAAACCCTATGAAAGCTGACCGTGAAATTGCGGAGGAGAGTGGCCATTTGGTTTCAAAAGATAGTTTTGATTTGGTCAGGAGAGGCGGGCAGCAAAATAAAAGAAGAAAGCACGTGGTATTTCGGAACGCAATGATAAAAAAATCGCTTACGATGATAGATATACAATGTAGAAATGCACTCTCAGACTGATCCAATAACTTACTTTTGACCCGTTACATCTTTATAGCCGTCATCAATACAAATCACGCTGCTAAAAAGCTTGCCAATACATTTGTACCGCTATTGCTGCTGTTCATCAGCGCGCCTAATCATGACCTAAAGAAATAGCTAGCAGAAGGGATACTCTTGGACAAGAGTTGATCTCTGACCAAACCGTCGCTGAAGTTGAGCGTCAGATTGCTGAAGATGGATGGCGGGGCCATTTGCCCGTAGAATTCGTTCACTCGTAAACATGATTGCCGTGGTGACGCACTTAAGTGTACAACACAGGGGATGAACTGATGAATGAGAAAGTAATGACATCAAATTGATTAACCCGTAATTAGTGATTAGTACAATCAATAAAATATCGTATACATTATTGATCCATTACATATTACATGTATTGTCAACTGATCTCAACACAGGTATAAGTATAATAAGTATTAAGCTTAATATGTTCGCTCTTACACTTGATGAGCAACAATTTTGATACCACTAAGATATCCGCCGATGCGCACACTGATTGGTTCATACGGTATCTACCGAAGATTGTGAATGCCGACATCAAAATTCGCTTTGACAGCAAATATTTGAAAGGTCTAACTTTTATTGCCAAGACGTGATATAATGTGTTTACACACACTTTATAGTACCTGTCTCTACCAGCGACTCTGTTATCATGATGATTCCCCTGAGCACGACAAGCAAACTATCGATTTGAGTGATGAATTCCTCCAAACGAGTCGCTTCCACTGAAGTGGATAATTCCTGTAAGGCGTCGTGGAACTGCATGGCAGAGTACACAGAGCAGCAGCAAAACGGGATTGATGATGTTGGCGTGGCACCTCAGGTATTTAGGGAGGCGAATCTCTCTGGGAAAAACTGCTTCTGGGAAACAAATGATCATGCAAAGATCAAGGAATGCAAAGCCATGATATGCATCTCAAGATGGTATATCATTTTATGAGGTGTATCACGATCCTTCCCTTGGGTCTTGCAATCAAAACGCTCGATTTCAGCCCAATATCAAATTCCTTCAAGCGACTGATTTCTCAGTTAAGAAATCTATAAGGAACATCGTTTAAGAAATCACTACAGAGATTGGAAGGCGCTCTTTGTATATTTCCAACAGCTGGGAAAAGTTAGATTACAAATTGTTTCTATTGACATCTCGATTGGCAGACACTGCCGCTTACAACTAGTTTACCGGTGTGTGGAATTTGAAGTGTCTGCGGTATAATCAAAGTGCGTCTGTGGGAACCTTCAAAAACCTGTCGTGGCAAAATGTCAACGACTGCATACTGAGTGCATGTATAATTTCAAAGTGCTGTCACCATTTCCATCAAATTTCAAGTATGTATGCCCATTTACTAGTGTATAGTAGACTATATTACAGTATTACAATGTCACTGTGCAAATTTACAGTGTATTTTGGAGAAATCTAATTTTGGTGACAGTTTAACGATAATTATGATGGTTTGCTGGATACATTTTGTTATTCATTATTTTCGTTGGTACGCTAAACATTTAACAGTGTACTGCGGTTTAGTATGTGCCTTTTAAATAAACATTACAACATTGTTAAAACACTCGACGAGGCTGCAGAGCGCCACGTGGATCCAGAAACTGTCCACCATATTTAGGAATAAAGACCTTTAATGAGACTGAGCTTCCTGCTTCAAAATTAAAATGGTTTTGACAAAGAAGGAAGGAAATAACCAACAGAATTCGACGCTTGCTGTAGCGATTGACATTTAAGTAGTCTTGTGGAAACTATCATGTCAATTACACTATGAAACAGCAATTCTCTTACCTTGGAAAGTGAGCCAATATACTTGAGAATCACATCGACAGAGCTGGATCAAAACGTGTATCATACATGTCCCTAGCTACATATACGACATGCTCAAGACGTTAATCCAAGTGGTAACTGGAACCCCGACCAATATCCCCATGTTCAGCCAACGGAGCTTTGTATCCTCCGCGCGCGAGCCATCGATTTTATGCGGCGTTCTCTCAACCTCACCACCATTGCTCAAGAATCTCGAATTCTCCGGAGCAGTCTCATAGCGAGATCGCTTCTGATCCAGTTAGCCGGTCTATGTGATTTCTCGCTTACGGAATATCGATACTGACTTGGTTACTGGCTTCGCAATCGCAATGCAACGGAGAAAAGTGGCCCCGGGGGAACTTTGAAGTTGGACAATGCGCCGCTGACAAAGAAGATTCTAACGCCGCTAATGCTCATTATGTAAAAGCAGATGCTAACGCCGTCAATGCTTGTCACTCTTTACTTCCAAACTCTTATCTCAACTGCCAGGCGCCAGGCAAGAGGGCAGTTGTGCCCTAAATATTTTACTAGCTTTAGCGGTTGATCTACCAGTGTTGGAAAGTGAACAAGACGGGGCTCGAAGAGACAACCACGGGGCCACCGAGGTCGGTGATACATCAATAACGAAAGATGGTTTGAGACTTTTATTCGCGTGACGAATACCAGTCCTCTCCACGTGGATGACTGCAGGCAATTGATGAAACCAAGATATTTGCGATGGTATCAATGATTTCCAATGATTTTCAATGCAAATGCCAAGGGCGACTTTTTAAAGGTTGATATCGCTAAGACCCGAGAACACCAATCTGATTGTTTTTGATTTATTGCCACAACGTTAATTTACTCTGAGGGGTTATAGAAGCCCTTGGGCTATGGCATTTCCATATTACAGCCAGATAATACAATAATCAGTCAATGAAATTCTACGACATGACTTTTAGACGATATCATCATAACATCATCGATAATCATCATTTATTTATAAACTGGCATGGGAGATTAGGCTGGTTGAAAGACAATCAGGTCAATCAGTAACATTTGATGTGTTTCGTTCTAGATAACTAATTGTCGGTATTGACTGTCTCACCAACCATCGCTCGGGCGGGGCTGTCTTTTCGTCCAAAACCTGTGTGAAGGGTGCTCACGCGATTGTGAAATATTGAGAGAAAAAAACATGATACCCTCTTGCAGTGGAAATTCGAATCAACCAATCTATCATAAAGGACTATACACGAGTCATAATGGGCTTCTGATGAAGTCTGCAACTATACTTGGGATATACCCTTTGGGGACGGCCAGCTTAATATTAAAGGACCCTTCACCAACCACCGTGCACAGCCACACTGAGGGAAGAGAAACCATGAGAGAACTATACATCTCAACAACGCTGGCTTCAAAGTTAAAGTTTACCAACAAAACTTCAAAACTTGTTAGAACGTGAAGTTCTGAGATAAACATGGCGTGACATATACGAGCCTCACAGTTTAAAAGGAAGCTGTACAGCACCGCAGGGAAATCGTGACTATTGGAATTTGAAGTTTAATCCGTCAGAGCCATGGACGCGGGTCTATAGGCTTTGATGTTCGATGCAGGGAAAAAACATCAAATGCCAGATAGCTGACATTTAAATCATTTCCTATAAAAAAGGCTTCACATTGTGTTTGGTGATCTTATCTGACAAATGTGGTGTTTTTCTTATAAGAAAAGATTAGCGTTATATTTAGCTCGAAAAGGCGTATGTGCTGGAATCGTATTTGGATGGAAATACGAGGCGCCCGAATCCATCAACGGAGGCCCCGGAGAGAGCCGATACGATTAACTAACAGGCAAGGCTTGTGATGTTTACGAAGGGCTCTGTTTCAAAGTGTGGTAGACAAAGAACAGGCCTACTGTTATACCGGTACATATAGGGCACACCTAAAAACGAAAATAACTTATAAAGGCGAGAATTTCCTTGGAAAAAAAAGTTTCATGTTGAAAAAAAAATCATGTGATGTCCTTTCCCAGCCACCGTATGGACAAGACCTCCAAAAACAACGAAAGTACCGCCACAAAAGATGAAAAAATCTGAGTGAAGCGGAATGTTCCTCCCGATAAACGAGTCTGATACTTTACGTACAGGTATTTTATACTTGGCATATTCGGAGAGATTTTTAGGATGTCTATAATCCAGAATGATAAGCTAAATCATTTTCCAACCAGTTAAAGTACCTCATGACCATGCACCTCGGACTGAGCCTGCAGGCGAAACACCATTCGGCGTGCAAATCAAATATTAGGAGAGAAGCTGAACACACACCTTTTTATTTAGATAAACACGCGTCAATTATGGCTAAAACAATCCAATAACCAAAGATCAACAACAATAGAAATTCATTTCAGTATTGCGTTAGAAATCGTTCTGGGAAAATACTTGTATTATTGACATTATCGTTTCTGCCATCCTGAGGAAATCAGGGGTTAAGGTTCGCTTCTCCGGCTCTGCACTGGTTGCGATGAAAGCTAAGGAAGACTAAACATGTTGTCTGCATGGTTGTGATGAAAGCTAAGGAAGACAAACATGCAATGACCAAGTTTAGGCAGACTAAACACACGATGACCTGGATGCGATGAAAGCTCACAAGGAAGACTAAACATGCGGTGGCTTGGTTGTGTTCGAAGCTGAGGAAGACGGTGAAAACGTGTGAATGTGTCTTTCAGATTTCCCAAACAATGATGGGAAACTCTCAGAAACAGAAACACTCAAAAACTATTCACCCGCACAGCCCATCATGCAGCACATCAGTGTAACGCTGGTCACAAAATCGAAAATATGAAGATGTTGAGATAAACCTTACCGGTAACTCTTGGACAGCCTTAAAACGAGGACCAGGGAGGGGTGACTTCGTCCACAGTTCTGTAGACAGTGATGGATGTATTGTTCCATATATAGGCGAATTACTGCACTAACGATGAATGTACAAAAGGCAGCTTGTATTTTGATATATGTTTGAGCATAAAATACAAACATTGAGAGCAATCTGGGAATCTATCTGGGACAATGCTCGTTGACCTTCTCCACGGGTTATTCAAAATATCAGCAAAAATTGTATACAACATGATATATGGACATGATTATCACCCAATCTGGCTTGTACTAACTATGAATCTCTGTCATTTAATGATGATAATCGAATGTAATTTTACGAATGATATCCGATCATATTGTTTATGTATTTCTAAAGCGTTAAAAAAAATTCCGGACCATTTGATCACTTTTTGAACGTGGCCACTGCTTAGGAGTTTAGGATGCCGGTGTTTGTGATCGTAAGGTTTTTAGGAAGACTGGTCTTGACCTGATAAGGTCGGGTTAATTATTGAACGGATGCTATTACATTCAATGCCTTTCCGTTGAGGGATTTGATAGGCATCTTTTCAGTGCTCATCGTATTATGTACCGTAAAGTATTCAACCTATTTAGCAGACGACAACTTGACCACTATTATCGTGGGTTTGCCGCGTTTGGCCATAACGGGGCTTTGCTATCTCTGCGGACAGATTTGGTCAAATACGTTAAAGACTTACCTCATATTTCTCCAATTAAATACACTCCGACTTAAGTCCCTCCACATTCCTTGCCAACTTTTCTGAAATGTCAAGCCAGGTCATATGCTCCCAACACAGTTTGTATGCACAAATCATGTGTATAGCCTATAGGCCTAACCTGAACTAAGCTTAGGCCCACGTTGTTAGGCCTGGCGGGGTTCCAAAGTACTGTACAGACTAAACAAAGTTACAACGTCTTTCTGCCAGTAATTGAATACTTCATTATTATCTGTCCTAAATTCTCTTGAGAGGGCTATATGTGCGTGTCTGTGCGAAAATCATAGGTAGTCAAAAAGACGAATATTTTCACAGCCCTGTGAGAACAAAAGCACTAGTACCATGCAGTAAATAGATGAATAATCTTTCTGGAAGAAAACTGAGATCAAGATATCTTGATTTCTGTTCAGTAGTTTTAGCTCCAGAGCCATGCTTGTGTAGCAAAATCGGATTGATTTGAACCGAAAGAAACTGCAAAATTACTCCAAATCTAGTTTTTTGAGCCACCCTGTAAAACGATATGCACGAATTTTGTCAGTAATAATTTTACCTTTATACTTATATCTTACCTTACATACATGTAGTTGATCGACAAGTTTGAAAAAAGACATTGGTCAGACTAGTCACGTTTCTGAACACGGCTACAAAATGGCCCACTGCAATCGAGTTTCAAACTGAGTATGATTTCTCACACAATATCATTCAAATGCATGAAATGACACAAAATTTAATTGTTTGATTTTCAAACAATCTCAAATATCAACGTCAGCTAAAAGCAACACGAATTAGGCTGTTCTTTTATCATGAATGAATGCTGTATTTTTATACTTTGATTGACAGGGTATGTTTTGTCCAAGTTGCTGTCATCACGTTGCGTTTGATGGAACATCTATTCAATGTGTTTCCATAGAAACTAACATTTTAATACCAAATGTGTCACTTTAGAGTGAATTCAAAATTCAAAGTTCAAACAACTATTTTCATGTGTTTTTTAAGTCGACGTAATGATGGGTTTGGAATGAATGGTGTCACAAATTATTAGAAGATGCATGGAGGCGGATTTAAAGTGCGTGATGTGATCCCGACCTTACCCGAATAAGACGAGCTGAGATCGGATTTCATGGTCTTGAAGATTTTTTCTTGGTCGTTTTAAAAGATGTGTTGCCCAAATGAATCCCTTCCCCGGAGACGCCTATGCGTAACTAAACCAGAGTCCCTATGGTTGTTCATAAAGAACAATATATTTGGCATGCGCAACGCTACTTTATAGCCTACCGCAACCCCGTCTGACATAAAAACAACGCAATCTGTAATCTATTCTTCCAGTGAAATATTCAATCCTGAAGTACTTGTTTATATACCCGTATATAGAACACCGTAGCTGAAAATTGGATAGAATGTCCGTAAGCAAAATATAAAATGCAGATCAAATACATAATAACATTTTTAGTGGAGGGTCCTCCAGTTGCCTCAACAACCAAGTCTCAACACAGAGTGCCGTTATAGAGAAATCGACCCAATATAATTCGCAGAACGGGCGACGAAATCTAGGGAGAGGCCGAATGCAGTAACCGAAGCATCAAAGAATGGGCGATTAAATTCATACTCGAACGAAGAACATTAGGAGGGAAGCACAGTGAAACTGAGGAACCAGTTCGAGACATGTCAGCCTTTGGCCTCGGACCAAGGCCTCGGACGCGTTCGATTATTGATCAAATGAATTCTCAGCCCATGAGTTGATGCTCCCGAGGTCTTGGGATTGTTTAGCAACCTGACCCCAGTCGATGCACCTGCATGATGGTAAACGATCAGGTTGATTTTCTGTCGGGCGTTTGATGGGCGCAGTGGGGAGCCATGGCCTCCAGAGAAGCTCGGATTAGGAGAGAATGATTCACTGCATTCTAGCACAGGATGATGGTGCTTATAAAAAAATGTATTGATGATGGCGGTCGGCTTTACGAATAGAGCGAGTTACTTTTCAGAGCAAACATATACCAAAATCACAAATAACTATTTTATTGAATAAGACGCAAGCTTTGTGGTGTCTCCTCAACTATAGACGTCATATTTCATCTGTCTCTAAAGAACAAGTGTCTCTTGAAATAAACTGTAGTGTCTAGTTTTGTCACCTGTCTCAAAAAAAATCTGCGACTGTCTCCCAACTCTATAGATGCGTCACATACGGAGACTTTCTCCACGGTTGTGGCTGTCTCCGTCCAACTGGATATGCCTTGCATGGAAGGTTGTCACAGTAACTATCTCGAAAGACCAAGTGCATCTTATCCACTGGGGAAAGGGGTAAAAGGAGTTAGATTAACACCCGATAGAACAAGTGTCAAAGAATCACACTTTTTTGAGTCGGGGCTTGCAGGTACATAATATTGTGAGCACACCACAGAATCATCACTCTGGACACTTTTGCCGCGGTGGGGTGCTCCCGCTCCCAATTATACGACCAAAAAAAAATCGCCGTTTGAAAAACTGCAGAAAATATTTTTTAAAAGGGCATGCTGAAAGCTTACCTTGCCTCCGTGCAGGCGATTGTTCAAAGCTCCGCTCACAGTGGGTCCGCACGTTTACCGCCAGCTGATGACAGCGAAGCATTGGCAGCAAGTGATGTGAGCACAACACGCGTACCATTCGCGCGCCAGGTATATAAACTATTCCAGTTCATTATTTCTTTCCCATCTTTTTGTAAGAAAAGTAAGAGATGCGCAAGAGTGTTAATAAACGGCGATGAGGAATTTAGTCTAAATTACTTGCGATTTTTTTAGTTGGCCTCAATTATAGACAACGACACAAAATATCCTCAGTCGATACTGACCATTTTTTACCTGGTTCCTGGGTATGTTGCCGAGGTACCCTTCATATTGTTCATTGTCCTGATAAAGATTACCTGCAATGATGATAGGCCTATATAAAGTTACATATATCATGTAGATTTTGGGTCATGAAGTCACCTAGCTCCGCGAATGCGACAATTAGTTAGGGGACATGGGTTATGCGTTGGTTGTGCGCGACCAACTCTCGCTACCACTAGCTAGTAGCGGGCTCTTAAACCAACCATCCTGGTATCATGATATAGCCTACTGGCTCAACATAAACAAGCAAGTGATCGAACGGCTGTTGGTGATTTTTAAACACATTTTAATAGACCAGCTGCGCTTTACTAACTGTAACTAAAGCATTCGACAGTTTACAGGAAAATAAAAAATACAGGTGCGAACATTACTGACGCAGCAGATAATTGGGTCGGAAAACCTTCCGACGTTTGCATGATTAGGGGAATTGTGTTTCCCGTAAAGATGATGAACGCCTGCCCGCGTGTTATTGAAACAGAACTACTTCTGTTGGGGCATTTTTTGCTACATTCCGCCGAGTTTACATTCTGAATAATCGCGTCATTATAAGACTTTTGAAGATTCTCTGTCTTTGTTCTCAATATCAAGATCTGCTGATCAATGTACCAACGCAGACCTGGAAGACTGCATGGCTTCGCTCAACTGAACAACAAAGACAGCAGAGAAGAAACGAAGTGGGCATGCAGTGCCCCCAATCTGCTGATCGACTCCAATTCGGCAGGCCTTTCATATAGTCATCGACAGATCCGAAGTAGGCAGGGCTTCCATCTGCTGATCAGCATATTCGAAGTAGGCAGGGGTCTTCACCCGCTGCATCAACAGAATTAAATGGAGGCAGGGCTTCCATCTGCTGATCAACAAGATTTAAAGTAGACCGGGGCTTCATCTCCTAATCAACAAATTCCAATCATCGATCTGCCATGCTGCTACTTCATGCAAAAATAAAAACGACACACGACACATCTTTTTTTGGCAAAGAATAAGGAAATAGACAACATCTACATCATTTAGAGTAATTTATTCAAATCATGATCATGAAATAAATATCACAGAGCACAGCAAAATAACTTGTTCTTTGAAATATTGGCTAAAATATGCAGACTTGATCTTGTGAAAGTTTTAACTTTGATCCCAGTGCCAGATGACACATTGCATTGCATTTCATTTCTATGTTCACTTTAGATGTCACACCATAGAGCAGTAGGCTATAAAAAAAGAATATTCAAATGCAATTGATATTCAAAGCTTTTCACAATGTGCATATTTACCAGAAACTCAATATAAATTCAATGATATCGATACTTTACAGGACTGAGGTACTGTTTGTAACAGGAAATTCTAAGTCAATGTAACAATTGAATCAAATGCATGAGAAGTGTTGCTAACCTTTTACAATGGAACATGCAGCATGTTTAAAAGAAAAAAAGCACAGGTGTTATTGATACTGGAGTTCATGTGTATGGGAGATACATGTACAGGTTTTCATCCTAAAAGTTTAAACAAATGATATCATGTTTGTGTACACTTTCTGATGCATATCAGATGAGCCCTCCCATTGAATTAAACATAAGTGACGGCTAAAAGTAATTTGTGCACTCATCTCTTTCAGCTCTATATGGTGGCTTCTTCAAATCATAAATTTCCGGAACAGATCTCGAAATGTTTGAATTTAATCAAATTCTCATGGCATAGCATCTCCTAATCATCTCCACAGGGAAGTCAACCCTCTTAGAATTAAATTGATTATCTTTCCAAAATTGTGCCGCAGGGATTTGGATGAACAAATTGGTAATGGCAATACAACCACAGATGTAGTAAAAACCTCGAAAGTAAATGCTGTAAACTCTTCTCAGTTTTTTGTCTTTTTATTTCCTGAGTGAATGCTGGTAAAACTCTTCAGAAGTAGAGAAACACTTTCAATTCAATTAAACATGTTTGATATTTTCAAGACCACATGGTACAGGACAGAGCTACCCTTCCGCCCAACCAATGCAACATGGATGAAAAACATCCTGTTTGTCAATTGATGCCATTTATTAAATTTTCATAAGTCAATTTCAAGACATGTGGTACCAATCATTTGAGCTGGGCAAAGTGTCATCGTCAATGGTCCATTCACTTCGATTCCTTCCTGCTGAATGTTTCAATTTCTGGATGCTGGTTAGCGTTTGGCCTAAAAAGAAATGGTAATGTGTCTTGAAAGGATTAAGATGACTTTCGGGGTAACAGGAGACAATCCCCGAGTCTGGCATCAAAGGTAGTCGCAGACGTCCTGATGAGGGGTGATGTAGATTTATAAAGGTGGCAAGTCACGAAGTATACACAAAAAGTTGGATTTTTCTCCCTCTTTGAACTGACCTCAAAGAAACTCTGTAAAGCTAGAATTCTGTATTTATTCCTATGTGTTTGATATCATCAGTGTGCACATGCTGGCGGGGAGCCTGATATAGAGTTTTTTCCTCCTGAAAAATGATGTATTTTACCTTTGTTATTGTTGGTTTTGGCACACCTATCAGATCACACAGTTGGTTTCTAATGGGTCGAAGCTCTTCAACAGGATTGTCCCTGCAAATACATGATTTCAATACATTTTATGAACAATCGCATTTATATAACAGTAACACAATGTAGACCTCTTCAACAGAGCACCATAATCAACTGAAAATGGATAGGTGAAACTTGGTACAGCTGAAACCTTGGAAAATATGGTAAAAGTGTATAGGGCACTTTCAAGTATCTTATGGACCAGTATCTAATAAATGAGGCCAACCATCTTTTAAGTAATGAACAGGGTTGATGCCAATCTCAATAGCTAGTTTCTCTCTTCCCAGTTTAAGTAGTAGCATTACTCCACTGTCTCAATGTTGTCCTAATCTATTCAAAGAATCTAACATTCTATATGCAGAGAGGACTCATGAATTATTAAACCAAGTCAAAGAGATAGCAATAGCAGAATTAACGATGGTTGCCATAAGTCAGAAAATGTTCCTGCTCCAAAACTACACTGCATACGGTCGGTTTTACATGCAGTGACTTGCGATATTTATTGCATACAACAAATATTGCTTGATTTCTACACCAAGACAACACAATGCAGATAAATCAAAGTGGTTATATTCTTGGCTGTCAACCTCAGTGAACCGATCAGATAAAGAACATCAAGCTGTGATTCATGGCGAGCAAGGAAAAAACATATCTCAAGAAGATAAGGCAGTGGCTTCCTTTTGGTTTTTGATTCAGTAGGGACTGTCTTTCTCAGTCGATGTGAGTCACAATTTAAAAAGATGAAAGAGAACTGACTGATGACCCCTAATTTCAACCTCTAGTTTGAAAATCGCTTTTTGTTTTATTAAGTTTTCACAAGACTGGACTGCTGGAAAAAGATTGTATTCAGCCCTGGGAACAGTGTTGGTTCTTTAGTTAATTCTCGCTCCAAAGGAATCTCCGTCATTTCTTAGGAATTGGCCCACGCCAACACGTGTCTGAAGAAACTGAAATTGGTTGGCCCAGGATTCAAGCTCTGGTCCATAGTGCAGTCGTCCGGCTATCGAGATAGCTCGATCAGACATTGTAAAAGCCATTTATGTTCAGAGACTATAGGCTGTCCATTAATTGTAATTGAAATGCATCTGAACATTACATGCAAATGATAGGGAGATCCATCAATATGTGAGCCCAATGTGGCAGATGTAATATAAATGTAAATTTGGGAAAGCAAATATGTATGAGTTTAGGATTAACTTGTCATGTACATGTTGTATTCTAAAACATCTAGATTTATAACGAAACGCAGTTTACAGTGTAAATGCACTGTGCGCCTGAATCCAGCTGTTACAGTTAGGCAACCACAAATGCTTGGGTTGGTGCAAAATATGGAACTTAGTCAAAAAAGCATTTAAAAACCACATAATTCGTTACTAGTATCTAATTTGAGATGTTTTAGAATAGAATTTGATACCTCACTGTCAGTATTGATTGTCTCACCAAAACTGCATGGGTTAACTCCACCCTCCCAGTTTTGGTGAGACAACCAATACCTCCAGTTTGATGTCAATTAAGTTAAACCAAGCACAATGAGTCTTATCAATGGTAATTCTGAATCAAACATGACCCGAGTCTGAATTATGGCCTGAATTTCTAATGAATATCTGCATGGTACAAGTCTGAAGCATGGTCTGAATTTCTGATGATTATCTGTCTGAAGATCTCCAGCTGGAGATAGTTCTTGTAAGCTGGTTCGTTGAAATCTATCTTTCAAGATAGCTGATACAATGAAATCATCATTCAAATATTGTTGGTACATTTCCCTATAAAGGACACATTATGTGTGATCTTGGACAACCCACTTTTCCTCAATGGCAATGTCCTTTGAATGAGATATAAAACTGAGAGCCCAAAACTGATATGTCATGTGTACTTATAGAACCAATTCAATTCGGCAGCACAACTGCTGAATTGATCATCGAGGAATGATAATGACTTGACACAGACAAGACATAGACAAAAGATCATGATATATCGCTCAGTTTAGTCATTGTTCATCATCTATTAACAATTCTCCACCAACTTTTTCCCATTATTTATCTGAGGTAAGGAAAAACTTGACATATTTAACACAACTTGTGAAAAGGTTTACATGTCAGGAGTTTCTAAAGGTAAATGTTAGGTTACTATCATTACTCTACTGCAATGAGTTATAGTCTGGTAGGAAAAAAATGACAGTTAACACCTTCAAGGCTGAAATGTACAGTTTTGATAATTTTTTAAAGTTTAATGGTCTATTACTCTGCCCAGGTCATTTTGATGGCCACCACAAAATGCAGCTTGTAAACTTCCTCCACAAGGGTTAACTAATCTTAACACAGAGGCACACAGAATTTCTGTTATTTACCCTGGTAGTCCTTTTAATTGAGTACCTGTGGAGATAGACTTTAATCAAACACAGCTAAGGTCAATATTCTTGATCCCGTTGACCGAATGCACAACCAAAAACAAAAGCAACTGACAAAAAAATATGAGGAAAGAACTCAAAGGCTTTTAAAAGAAGCCAAATGGCAAATCATTCAAGGCACGAGCAGAATCGAATTATACAGGCTGAACAAAACTAGACTTGGTTGATAGACCAGAATCAGAAATAAGGCTTGCCTCAGCCATGTCAGCTAAAAAATTGCTGTAACAAAGGATGGGAATTTCAAATGAACTCCATGCCAGAGCAGAGCGTTGAATTAGAAAATTTAGGTAAATTTCCTGGTTAAAATGAGAAAATATTTATGTGGAGGACCACAAATCAGAACAACAAAACCTCTTGACACATCAATTGTATTGCTGTGAAAACTAAATTTTCTTGTATGATCATTGTGAGCTCTGATTTGACCAATTGTTGGTTCTTTAGACAACATTTGGGCAATTTATACTGAAGGAGGAAACCGGGACCAGGAGGTAACCTACGCTGTCGGATAGGAAGTCAAATAGAGTGCCATCATTTTGTTTACCAGACCAACCTGGAATCAAACCCAGGACCTCAAAGGTGACATACACGCTGTTTCCACTGCACCACCCAAAGCCATACTCATTCAACGCCTACATTCTGTTTTAAAATGCCATACCAGTGAACCTCCCAACATCTATTTGATAAGGCTAATCCATATTTACGCAAAGTGCCTGTCAACTAGGGAATTTCTTGGGCTTCTTCTCACTCAGCCAGTGGAAACCTTACAGGTGCCCTACTGATCTCACATTGTGATCAGCCTGCCACTCAGCGTGCGGAGCTTTATCAATAGGGGAGTTATAAATAGTGTTGGGCTTACGGTGACATTTCTTAGATTAATGGTTTTTAAAACACAAACTGAAAGCTGAATGACATTGGCTCGTTCCCAAAACGCAACCGAAAATATGAAAAATATAATGACTTACCACAGGGTATCACTCAGTATTGTCATCACTTCATCCAAGTGTTCGTCTGCTATGATGTCATCAAATGTTACCACTGCTTCGTATAACTTGTTAGCAGTTGTCTTTCTCACCTGCACAGAAAAAGATTACCGATATTTTTAGAACTAACTCTTTGGCAGAAAACCATGAACTTGCCTCCAGGCCCTAGGAAAGCAGATGTGTATGCCTGTGGCTTTGGGCCATTTTTCAAGCAAGGCAGGGGTCCATTTGGTCCGGGTCTTATGAACAAGAAATGCTGAATGTTTAAGCCTGTTTACTATCTTTCACCTATCACTGATGAGCAACTATGTTGGTTTTCAAAGCCAATCTCCCTCTAGTCAGAAACCGATAAAGTGACAATTTCTGGTTCAACTACCTTTCAAAGGTTTACAACAAATGACAAGGTTGACACCATAATGCCCCAGCCGACATTTCAGAGTTGGCGCATGAAAATAAGTGTGAGAAAAAACAAAAGCTTACCCTTGGGTATTTGTGACACAAGAAGATCATCAATTGTATAGAAGCCTTTTGCCGTGTCTGGCCAGCAAATTGTAACAGACCACAAAACCTGCAAATATAGTAAAACAACATTCAGAACTAGATGAGATTTTCAGTGGGTCTCAAACAAAAAGCTGTCTTCGCACCCTGGTACAAACCTGATCCTGGCTCAACCTCAATATTTTGAAATAAAGTCCTTAATAGAGAGGGTGTCCCTAATAGAGAGGTGTCTGCTAAGGGAGGTTCCACTGTACTTCTTCGCACATACCAACAACTTTAAGGTAGAGTAGCCCAAATTACTATTGGCTGTCCCCAATGTATATTCATAGAGTTTCAGTGTTGAGGGAGCAACAGATATCATTCTATTCAGCAAATGTCATGATCTTCTGCGATCTCTAACACCTTAACAAACACAGACAATGATCAATTCACTTACACATCAGCACTGGACATAATCTTCTGTGGATCACAACTTCTTGCAATTTCCTCCTTACATTGAGTCAACAACTTCAATGGGAATTCATCACTGAAAACAAGATCAAGTCTGATCAATAGTCTGCACGGCTCTGATCAATAGTCTGCAGGGCTTTGATCAATAGTCTGCACGGCTCTGATCAATAGTCTGCACGGCTCTGATCAAAAGTCTGCAGGGCTCTTGCCCAAGCTGAGTGGCTTATGCAGGCTGGGGCTTATTCCAGTTTCTGTACCATAAAGCCACTGGGATATCCCTCTCCCTGGACAGGATACCCATCCAGTGTAATGTAATTCAGGATGTGTAAAATCCAAATTCCTTTTAATCGTCAAACCCAGAAAATATGAGCCATAATTTGTTCCAAATGGAAACTGCATATATCTTACCTTTCTCTCTCGCCATACATATCAAAACAATTGTTGGCAAGAAGCTGGTCGATCATTTTAAACATGGGTATCGTCACTCGGTCCACCTTCCTGTAATCCTGCATGATTTTCAGAAGTGTTTCAGTGAATTTATTCATGGCTTCCTGGTTGTCTTGGATGCTCCTCATGTAGGAAAACAGAGACTGGCTGGAATGTTTGACCTGGAAGAAAGAGAGACAATGACCTTATGACATCTTAGGGCCTGAATCCACGAATACTGATCAAGGTTCACCACACCAATTTTGCTGCTTTCGAAGGCCACTGTGGACAGTAGCAGTTGCTGAGCCAATAACTTTTAAGCCAATGCCCTTTATGAACTTAGCCCATACTTATTTCGCACCTGTTATGCCTATTAAGAAGGGTGGCGTTCTTCTACTTTGATAAAAATCTTTTGAAGTACTCACTAAAGATTCTGTCAGCCCGCCTACACTGACTGTCAACCCCAATAACGTCCTGTACATATATGCCGGCTGTGATAGGAGTTGTTGAAATTGGGGGAATGTATCTGAAGGCGCAGACCAATTGATAAAGGCTACGTCCTCCCTGAAAGGAAAGCGTTGAATTTGAATCGCTGGCAAGAAATGTCAAGAGCATTTCAGCAGTGATGATGTAAGCCCCAGAACTAGACAGAAGTGGAGGTGTCAGGGGCACTTTGGCCCTTTGTGGACCCCCGAAACAGCATTCGCGCTCTAAAATTTTCCATAAAGGAGGCCTTATGTCAAACCATGTAAGTTGGGGAACATTCTCTATCAAATGGGCTTTCCGAAGCACGAGTTGACCATAGAAATAGATAGATTTTTAGCCCTATTGGTACTAACACCTTTTACAGATTTGCAGAGTTAGAAATATTGAGTCTGTGTGAAGTTTCAGGCCATATTAACAGTTGCTCACCTTGGAAAGTACTTTTCCAATTCTTCTCTACATGGTACATTTGGAACACTTGGGCTGCAACAAAAGATATTAAAATTCATCCAAGGCACACACAAAACCAAATCTACCAAATTCCGCCATGATCTGCGCATATCTAGCTATCTTTACACACAAAGCTGGTCAAGCCATTGCTACACTTTGGTTTATAATAGTGAATGAAAGTGTTCCTGTTTAACACTGCATGATACAAGTGGACATGAAAATTCCTCTAGAACAAGCAAGCGACAACTGCTCACCTATGGTAGAGTAAACTGATGAACACTTCACCAGCATGGGCACGGGTCCTGTCGATTTTCTCACAAGCTTGTTGGATGACTGAGGAAAACATGTTCGAGCTCCTGGAAAAATATCAAAACTTGGTTTTTGACTAATTTGGAAACAGTACTGTTTTTAAGATTAATTTCATCTATATCTTGTAACTGGTTATGACGAGCCAATCTTTCAGCGAAGACAAAATTACTGGGCCAATACGGCAGACAACCCAAGAATATAGAGTGAACTAAAGAGTGAATTAGGAACACCTGAATCGGCTAAGGAGGTTCCTCTTAGTAACACTTACATGTCCTCTGTCAACATAGATGCATCTGTTGTGACCACAAGAGAAGTAATCTTCCATAGGCCTGTCATGGCTGCTTCACGGACCCTAAAAAGATCACAAAAGCCATGTACACAAGCTATGTCATCTGAAAAGACGAACTGCATGAAAACTCGTAATCGTGAGACGAGATAAATTGACGAGGGTCTGTCAGATGAGACTCAAAGCTGTGGTCCATTGTAGCCTACCAGAGTATCTATGCCAGGGCAAGTAAAAGATTCCACACAGGTCGACTGAAGCCCAAGTGGACTCCGAAGACCCCCTTTGATCATGCTGATAAAGACGCGATGACATCAATTCAACAAGTACAAGGGAAACAGCCTCTTACCAAGCGCCCACGTCTCCTCTACTGTCCAGCGTATAGTCTTGTAGGGCAACCAGCAAAGCTTCGTAGATATCACCCATATTTTCTTTGCAGACGACTTCGTTTGGTGACCCATTTTTATCAACGCCAACAGTTAAACAAAGACTGAAATGTGAAGACAAAAGGAAATTACATTGCAGTGAACCATATCTGTCATGATCAAAGCACATCTTGCAAACTATTGGTCACTGAGCTGTGCAAGTGATCAGTCTGCTATGAAATTAGACCCATTCTTACTCTAATCTGGATTTGAACCTGTTGTGATTGCCTGATTGTGACACAGTCATGGTAGAATACAACATGAACACAAAAAGAAAAGATTCCTACAGAACCAAGAGGATATTATACGCACAACTTGGACTATACCATCACCACCTCCCCCAAAGAAAAGTGGCAATATCAATACTTTCTGGACAACAACCCACCTGGTTAAGGCCTTGATTGCATCCCGCCGAGCTTCAGCCCATTGTTTTTCCTTATCTGTGATATTTGAGGCTACGATCAGGCCAGCTATCACCGACTTCAACCGACCAGAAAGGAGGAATTTGGGAAAGGCACCAAGTGCCAATGCATGACCTTGACGAGTCTGCTCTTGGGAGCTACTTCTCAACTGACCGAGATATTTGTCTATGAGCTTTTCTGAAAGAGATGAACAAGAGGTGTAAAAGTTTGTTTCCAGTAAAGTGATCTTCAAAGAAAGTGTAATGCTAAGAATGAGTGGGCCTTTTCTATTTCTTTGCCATCGTGTAGGAGTGCATCAGTTTTTATGCCACTACAGTTGTATTGCAGTAGGGATAATTTCAATACTCAAATATTCAGATCAGACATACCTTGTACTAGTGGGACAGCACTTCCATCCTGTTGACGGTAGTACTCAGTAGAGAATGAGTCAACAGCTGCAATTGCAGCTAATTGGACGTCTGGCTCTGCATGGCACAAACAGTCATCAATCAGGTCTTGCCACACTCCTGGAACACAGAAAGCACAAGAAATGACCAACTACATATTTCATTGAACAAATCAGAAAACAAAACTGCTCAGGACTAGTATTTTTCCATTAAGATACACGATAAGGCTCAAGGAAAGACTTTTATTATATGGTAGAGTAAATGCGTTGGGACAGTTGTATTCTTGTGTGATGTGCAGCAAAGAAATAAACTCAGATAAGGGTGATCATGGTAAGAATCGGAACCAATGCAGCGTAATCCCAGCAATAATTGAATAAACACTAGACTGAAGAGTTCAAACTCACCTATGACAGGGTCCCCATGATATGGCATTTTGGAGTTGGATAACTTCTGGATCAAACAACACACTGAAATAAAAAGTAACGAGTCCATTAACCCTTCAGCTACTAATCATCCGATTTTGCCAACAGTTTAACGTCATTTCATCCCAATGCCTGACCTTGAAATGCATGACCTCATCCCAATGCATGACCTTGAAATACATGACCTAACTTGTACAATGGTACATATCTTACCTGCTTTTCTTGTTAGTTCACCACTCAGCCCCTTGAAGAGTTGGGCATCAAACAACTGAAAAGGAAGGATCAAGAAAACTGATATCTAAGATAGAGTGAATGATATTTGGTGTTCTTTTGGACTTGAATTCTCACTCGCATGTGTCTGCCAGGGATACAACTAATTACCAGCTCAGCTCTTATGCAGCATTCATGAGACAGGTAAAAAGCACCATCTCTCTTACCTTTTTTGCAATCTGTCTCATGTCATCATCCAGTTGTTCATTAAGATATGTCGTGTTCACTTTTCTGAAATAAATAGTTTGCCATCAGTAGCTAAAATTGCTCCACCAGAGAAACATTTATGAAGGTAATCCATCTCTACGGTACCAGATCATATTAATTGTAATAGGCAAACAAATAAAAAAAGGCAGAACTGCTGCATGATACCCGAAGGTGATCTGCCTGAGAATATGTTACTCATATGTTGTGAAGTTGTTTAAGGTTTAAAAAGAGCATCTCGTGATTCTGATCTGAGCGAAAGCATTTATGCACTTTTTAACACAGTTCTTTCTAGAGGAGTTATAGCAGCGTTTTACAAAGCCTAAGATAGCTTTGTGCAGGGCCTACTTGTAACAGTCATTGGAAAACAACGCTAACTACAAAAACACAAAATGAAATATACATGGGAGGATGGGTTGTTTGAAAGATTTTTACATTAAGTTCACAAATAGTTATTTAGGAATGAATAGTGGTGCAGAAAGGCATGGATTCTCAGGGTGTTAGATGAACTTCAGAAGTGAGTCTACAGAGTTATTAATCAGATGGCTCAAGGACTTAACTCACCCCGAGATATGAGCTTCGATTTCGACACCACATAAACGGTGAGTGACAACAATGTTCCCTGAACTATCTGTGGGGAAACCACAAACTAGCTCTCTACAAAACCAAACAAATGGGCCTTCAAATGATTTTATCAATTCAAAAATGGTATCTACATGGCCTAAATCAATGTGTATATAGGATGCGGTAGGCCTCCTGAATGATTGATTGATGACTGATTTAGGAGGGTGACGACATGATAGTGTATCCAGATGCACTATCTGCTCAAAGCACATCCAATCTGTTCAAATCATTTTATCAAAAGACCAAAGAGTGAAATTGACTCACTTTTGTTTTTCCTGGGCAAGGATAGACAATGCATGTGTGATCTCAGCTATAGCCAAGATGGCCCCATGGCGATAGGCAAGATCCCATCCTGTGGCCTTGGGAATGAGAGTGGGAAGCGCTGAAATGGATAAAGACATATTATCAGTTATCACATACTGCAAACATTCGATCATCTGTAGAACCCAAAGAGTGCACATAATGCACTGCACTTTGCCATTTAGGCCGGTTGAAAGTTCCGAGTGGATCTTGCAGAGCCTGGAACCCATGACCTTCCAAGCACAAGGCAGATGCTTTTCCACTGTACCACTGCACCTCCCTACAACTGGCACCAGTTGCTCAGCCTTCAATCATCTCACCATATAGTATGTAAAGGTACTGTTTTTTCAAATAATTTCCATTCCACTTGTGTTGATACACTCCAGCATTTCATAACGTCACATCAGTAAGACAGACATTTATACCGGATTGTCATAACACTTGAGATGTCAGGCCCATTGTTGGTGAAAAACCTACCTGTCTTTGCCATGTACTCTGGATCTTTGATAGTGAGGTTGTGTAGTGCTTTCGCTGTCAGTTCACGGAGCACCCTGAAAGAAAGGCCAAACACAGAACTAAGTTACCACAAATAGGAGATATCATCACAAATTCTTGCAGCACATCACTGAAAGAAGTTACAAACTATAGGCTTTTTCAGAAGTAAATGTACCGCCCTTTAATAGGCATGTGATATAAGTTTAGCTGTTTTAGATGCTTCTTAATCCTTACAATGAAACTCATCTAATTTCTCATAAATACTGAATATTCTCTTGTCGGTGTACGAACAACTTACACATCCCAATGATTTGATGTAACCTTCACCAAATGATCAATCAGGGCGTGGGTGTATTCCTCAAATTGGGCAACATAAACACTCAACTCCAGGTAACAGTTCGTCCGGATGCCTACGGCATAATAATCACACGTGGTCAAGATGTCAATACCATGGGGAAACTGACCCTGAAATGGTGAAGGAGAAAGTTTGTTGAAAAAAGACTGCACTTTTTTAAACTGGTCTTTCGAAAACCTTTCAGTACAACTCAGATGAGCTGCTCATTTAGCACTAAAACCTGAGCATTTTTTACAAGCGTTGAATCTTCATGACTGGAACTTCGACACTTACCTGCCTGCCGACATTTTCTTGGAAAGCAGCCGCAGCAGCACGCCGCACATTCACTTCACGATCGAACACAGACACAATGATGAGGGCACTGGAATAAAAAATTCACAAAATTTTGAAAACATCTTAATCAGAGTAACTACTGCACCTGAACAGCCCACCTTATTCTACTATAATGCTCTAAAAATTTCTCAGAGATTACAAGTATCAATGGCTCATTGCAAGATCCATAGAGTCATCTGAAGAGACCGAGATGCACCTCCACTAGTTTGAAAAGAACGCCACAGTTACGAACTCATAAGGAGAGAACTCTACCTTACCTGGCAATACTGTTGACATAAGGTGCAAGATCGTCTGGTTCGTAGGCCCTGGCGAAGGCCCAGCAGACATAACATGCTGCATCACGGACATGGGCACCAACAGAGAAGTTCCCTCTCTTCTCGTCATAGGCAAGGGCCTTCAGCACCACAGGAACGACTAGGAGAGAAGAGAACAACTATAAGGGGAGTAATAGATCCTTAAATATTGTTCAGAGCATCTTTTATGTTGACCAATGCAAGCAACAACATTTAAAAACTTATCCAAAGTGATTTTCAAGATTTTGCAATGAAGGACTGAAGACATCTTCCCTTCAGAGGTCTAGCTTCTGACAAGAAGATTTTATAGATTGAAGGGGTATCTATACTTTCATCAGAAAGCGAGGCAAAAGGATCTCTTAAATTGGCAGTAAAAGCTCTTACCATCATTGAGTCTCTGGGGAAGCAACAGTCCTCTCCTTCCTAACTCCGCAAGTGCTAGTGCGCCTGAAAAAAGGAAATCAAAAAGGATCGAGTTCCTATCCAATCAGCAAATGTTGTGGAGTCACCATGGCAAGAGTACATTTTAAGGTTCTTTTTAAGGAATAAAATGTTAACCACTGGGGAAAAAGTAACAGCATCCCAACTTACCACCATGCCATGCACCATCAGTCTCCTGTAGTGTGAACAGCTCCAGGACACTCCCAACCACTTCATCAGCAAGCTCCTTTGGTAGTCTACCAGTCACTCGACCAACACTGAAACAGAATAGGTTTTTATAGGAGGTTTTCAAGCCAGGGCATTGTTTAAAGACCCAATATTCCGAGCAAGAGTGAGAATTCAGGAAGGGAGAACAGTGATGAATACTGGCTTACCCTTTCGCTGCAGACCATCTCACAACCGTGTCTTTGTCTTTCAAACCAGCAAGCAGTTGTTCTGAAAATAATCATGTTTGAAATGGTGAAAGAGTCAAATATGAGCACTAAATCAATTAGACTTGAGGTTTGAAAGTTGACATCACTGAGGAAGAGATTGTCTCATATCTCACCAATGATTTCTTCAATCTCATCAGGGATATCATAGTCTTCATCGTCGTCTGCCACAGGTTTATGCTCCAATTTTGATATCACAGGGCCATCCTTCTTCAAGTTGTCAGACAGAGATCGACTTCCACGCTGATACCTGATAAAACAAGTTGTAATGTTAGTCAAGGTAAACCTTAAACTCCCAACACCACATAGAAACAACCCAAAAGCAAGACAGTCAAATTCAGTGAACGCCCTTGGAGTGAAGACAGTGACTTTCATTGAAAAAGACAACTCATTTCATGCCTGTTGTCACCCATTAGGTACAGTGCATCAATCAGTAAATCAAACTCATGTTCAAATGACAAATAACACTTTACCTCCAAGATGCTAGACGATACTTCATGAGTGTCAGCCCAAGACGCTGAACAATTTTGATGGCAAATTTCCTCAGGTAGCTATTGCCGCAGTCTTTTACGTTAGCCGTATTTATTTTTTCCAAAATCACAGGCGCTTGAAAAAGAAAAATCATACTGTTATTCAGAAGGAAGTAATGTATCCTATTTTTTTATCCATTTTTGGTTCAAGATGATCTGATTTTTATTCTTCTATTTATATTTTAACAACTCAGAGTCAGAGGAACTTCTTTACTAATAATTGTGCAACTTACTCTAGGCACTTCATGATCACCCAGTCTAAGGCACTGATTTACTAATGATAAGAAATAAGAGTGTAGAAACAAAAGTCTATATTCACCATAATCCATGAGATCTTCTCGCTTGGCATGTTTGAAGAGATATGCAAGAGTTGACATGGATCCAGCCACTTCACTGGCACCAGCCATCGTTTTACCTAAATCAAAGCACAAGAGATGAACAACAATAACTCTGACATATTTAGCTAATAGCAGTACCAGTTTTAGATCTATGGGCTTGCCCCTTTCTTAGGATTTGAGCCCCGATGATCTGTGTGGAGATAGAGGGACCTGTAGCCAGCAGATGACACCGGGCATGACTGTGGAAAGGAGTCAAACAGATCATGTCCTGAGGCAGAGAAACATACCTAAACCGTCACCTTGAATGAAATGTAAGGTAAGACATCATTAAACTATTTCAACTTACATTTTTCTCCGTCTATCTTCTCCTTTGCCCAGTCCATGAATGAGGCCATCTTCATCTTCTTCACATCTGGTCTTGTCAGGAACTTGGCCACCAAATACGCTGCGGCATCTCTCGACTTGTCGAAGGCAAACAGGTACATCTGGAATCAAAACAGAACATTTGCACAGAGGTACCTTGAGAGTTGAGATTTCAATTTCAAAAGATGACAATGAAGCACAACACAACAGTTGAACAACCATCTCAGGCAACAACAACTTACACCAAGCCTATTTTGATGAATCCATGATTTCACCAATTTCAAAACTCCATACAGCTTTTCAAGTTCTGAAGAGATTAGTATATCTCTTTCCTGTCAACAGCCAAGGCAGAATCAATTTTACTTTTCCTCTTAAACAAACCTTTCCCGCGTTAAATATCCTGTCCATGATTGGCTCCCTAACTACTTCACCACTCTCTGATTTAGCGTTGCTGTCCAGGCGTACCATGTCGAAGGGTATCATACTGACTATAGACAGCCACAGCAGGAGCATATAGCGGGTTTCCCAGGCCTGAGAACAGATATCAATTGAATATAATAAGACAATTAGCATGTTTGGTTGAGAGTACTATAAAGTAAGGTACTGTTCTCAAAATGGCAACCATTTCAGCTCGAGGAGTACACACTACTTTCGTCAACCAGTTCATATCCTCCTATCAAAAGTCCTCTGTTGGTTGGTGACAAGACAATTTGTGAAATCTTGGACAAGTATAACAGAAAATGAAACTTACTTTCATTATAATGACAGATTAATGAATTTTTGAGTTTAAAACTTGACTACTTTTTACTTCACTGACATTACACAACTTACACCAAAGTTGTTCACATCTTGTTTTGCCAACAATTCAAGCACAGGTTCCAAATCAGCAACTTCGTGAGGCATCATTCTCACTATCACCTTGAAGCCACGGGTCTGAAAAAGATAAATAGTGCAACATATCCTTACTGCCTGAGGTAGGAATGCTGGATTATCAACAAAAAACCTTATCATCATTACATTACAAAATTTTTGTGGGGGTGCCTTTCCACCGAACAAATCGTGCTCAAGGCGCTGCCCCCTCAAAGTGCCTCGCGTACAGCCAGGTCTTTAACTGACATTTGAATTTAAGGACATCTGAAGCATCCTGAATATGAGATGGGAGTTGATTCCAAAGAGATGGAGCGCAGGCAGAGAAAGCCCTGTCGCCAAACGAGGTCCTAGTTCGTTTTGGCAGCAACTTGACAGAGGATACTAACGACCTCATGGTTGCCAAACATCTTGGTAAGTTGCAATGTCACCAATAAACCGGTGTTCTTGGCTTCTTGTAATACAATACTATAACTACACACTGACTGTAGCAAAAGAAAGTTGAGTGTAATGTTAACTGTACCAAAAGAACACTGAGTGTACTGTTACTGACAATATCAAGAACCTACCTTAGTGATGATATACATATACTTGAAGGTTTCATGGAGTAGCTCGTCAGGGGTGTCAGGATTCCTGACAATAGCAAGCATCTGGTTTAGAATGGCATCTGAAGGAAATAATGGGAAACAGCCACTAAGATGAGAGACATTTCTAGGAATTTGTTTCTAAGCATATCCTCAGTAGTAAACTAGCTCAATATGAATTCCACAGGTATGATCCTAGGGGCAGGTATCCTTGGATTGTGTTATTTTCCGACATAGAGAATTGTTTTGGCCAGTTATTGCCACTTTCCTTTACTCACCAAGATGTGGATCCAACAGATGGGGCTGCTCTTGATACTGATCAATGATAACTTAAGAGGAAAAGAGAAGTGATAAGTTAAAAAGTTTTAAGGAGTTTTATGTAGTTGTCTATATCTTTATGCCAATTAAAGACTACTTGCACTAGGCTCATGCATGTGAGCCACCTGATGCGAACAGTCCTCAAACCCCTCTCAAAGGAATAGTGGCACCGACTATAAAACACACAAATACGGGTTTTGTCGACATGTATCTGACAATAATAGACATACAAGTTGCCTTCCTATCATTTGTATCAAATAATCTTGGCAGTACATCAGCTGCCAGCATATTGTTGTTTGCCTTTCTCCTCATCACGGCATCAGCTGGCATTTCAGACCAGTCATGACGAGCGGCAGGCACCACCGACATCACACAAACAACAGCAGCCCAAAATATAAAGTGGAAGTGAGGCCAGCTGCGATGTGCAAGCAGTCGTGTACTGTAGTATAGGCCTATCCCGATCCGAGCCAGTACACTAAACTAGGCCTAGGCTATGCGAGTATGGGTCGTCCGATTTGAACACAATTCCACGACCAGTCCAAGACCAAGGCAGGATTAAGAACCACACTTGACATCAAAAAGAGATAACACGTTAGTACACCACTATAAATAGCACTGCCACATTTTAATCTTACAGGCAAATTGACATCATCACTATAAAAAGACCTAGGTACTGTTTCGTGTAGATTGAACTGTACATTAACACATACATAGGAATCGTTCATACGAAAGTTCCCGACTGGTCTGCTCTTGGACGGCATCTTTCAGCTTAGAGATGATGGATTTCACTTCATTGACTTCCTTGAATTCTTCATGAGCAGAACCCTGACTGAGGGCATCTAGATACTTGAGTTTGAGTTCTTCTTTAGCATCTGAATTACCCGACATTTCAATCTTTTTAAGCTTATCTAAATCGATCAAAACTTTGACATCCTTCGTGGCCGCCATCTTTTGGAATGCCGGTATCCTGGGTCGAGGTCGACTGCGCTTGCGCATTGTCATTAGTTGGAAGGATTCGTTGACGCAACACCGATTGAACTCGCAAAATGGATGTATCTTTGGACGATTACATGCGAAATAGGGGCCTAAACTCCTCCAAGAGAGGAAGGTTTGTTATACTCACTTTCGCTATTGAATATCTTATGTACAAAGATAGTAAAGTTTTCATAGATTTTTGTGTCTTGGGCCTTTAATTGACCATATAATGATGCTTGTTTTCAGCCAAAATTTCCGAAGTTTCGTTTTTGTACAGGACGAGTGTGTACATTGTGTAATGCATAGGTGTATATGTTGGAACCCCTCGTGATGGTCTGTGAAGGGGAGGTTTTACAGCCCCAGCTGGCATAGCACAACAAACAAACAGCAAACAAAAGACTGCATCATCATGGTCACACACCACATGTCGGACATGATCTTTTCATTTGTTCGTGAATCGTTGTGCGTATATTTAGGTTTGTTTGGGCCCGCAATGACTTCTTCCACCTGGTGTAAAATGGTCTATTGTCATAGTCCAGCCTCCAGGATCTGAACTCCCAAAATAAACAGTTTTGACGAAGACAAACCAAAGCCCAAACAAAACAAATCAATCCAATTTGCACACCCAGAATCAGCTATTACACTTTTAATAGATTTTAGAAGACAGACGGCAGAAGCTGAGATAAAATTTAGGTGTCTTTCGGAAAATGCCTTCTGCATAAACCTCTGTGACCCTTTCTTCCAAGTGAAACTCATGACTGGCTGGCGTACAAACAAACTTTGTCTAAACTTGTTGCTTGCTTGGAGTACGCCTTCATAATTTACAGGCATCTCATGATCTTTGAATTGATCCTCAATTCTTGTTTCTAGGCAAAATGGTGCTGGGCGCGGGCGTGGGCGCGGCGGACAGGGAAGAGGTGGTCAGAGGTTTGGTGGGGACAGGCAGCAGAAGCAGAGTATACAGAGTCCTCAAGGAGTCAAGGCTGGGAATGGGAGGATGATCAGGGGCAGGGGCAGGAAGCAACATACTGGTAACAGGCAGATCACCCCCAAAAAGACTGGAAATAATAACAGTAACATTGCCAGCCGACTTGGAATAAAGAAATCTCCTTTGCTACTGATTCAGCAAAATAAATTGGCCATGAGAATAGCAGCAAATAATAAACAGAAATTTGGAGCCGGCAGAGTGACTGGAAACCAGCAACAAGGATTTATGACAAAGAAACTTGATGCAAGATTAAAACTGGCCCAGAAAAAGCTAAAAATTACAGACGCTCGGCAGAAAATTCTGCAGAAGACAAAGGGGCAGACTTCAGATGCTCGAATCACTATTCAAAATAATCTTGCCAAAAAAGGACTTGCTACTAAGAAAAAGAAACCTCCACAATCAAATAAGAGTATCATCAATGCAGCCATTCCAAAGGTTGTGTTTAAAAATACACAGGCGCAGCAGCAGAACAAAAGACAAGCAGTGACCACACAAGATTCCAGCGGGAGCATTTTGAGAACAGTAAGACTTTTTTCAAAATTAGAGTAATGAATGTTTTTATGCTTTCCATGATATAAAATCGTGCAGGTACCAGGGCACATCAGAGTCTCCTCCTTCTCTGTGGCCGAGCTGGTCTTGAGTGAGAATACCAAGTTGTCAAATAGTCAGACTTCCAAGCCAAACATCAATGTCTGATATACATTGTTTTGCCTGTGACCTGGTTGAGACTCTTTACGCTGAGGCCTCCTCCCATCCCATGTACAGGAGTCAACAGGCTAATGTTTTTTTATGTTAGCTCATGACTTTTCATGCACCTAACGTTTTTCTTGATTGTTATTTCAGGTTGACTGCAGGCCACCTGGGCAGCAAGGAATTCCAATGAGAACTGTAAGTATATGGTTGGTTCTACATTCCTTCCCAGCCCCTGCCATTCACTCGAGCACGCCTGTATCAAAGTTGATTTTTTAGCAAACGTGACAGTGTCATACAAGTTCTTTAGGAACAAGATGATAAACGATCTCTCCTAACGGTCTGTTCTTGTTCTTTTAGCATTGGACCCTTTTGTTTACAGAGTTTCTGGGCATAGCAAAGGACTTGTGGGGAATGTTGAAATTTGTCGATTTTCAGTCATAAGATTAATTGTTTACCTTCTTTCCGTTTTTCCAGGTAAAAAACAAATCAGCTGTGCCATTGTCACCATCATCTCTTCAAGCAGACGAGGATGTGGTTCTCACAAGGACTGTAAGTGACAAGTATTAGTACTATCATTAATACATAAGCCAGTGAAAAATTTACCTCTCTGGCATTGCGAAGTGCATGTCCAGTTCGTTTCTCTACAGTAAAACGTATTGTGTGTTTTAAAATCTGATCTTTCATTTCACAGGTGAATCAGCAAGTTCGAGGAGGCGGCCGGAGGCGTGGACGTGGACGGGGTAACACTGTTCAGATTGCTCGGACAGTACCTCAAGATATTGTCATGGTAAGTTATGAATAGTATCCACAAACCCACTGTCTCATTTTGGCAACGGTGGTTGGTGACGAATATAAAACAACCAAAAAGCAGTTAAAAGCTTATCTCATTGTTTAGTTTGAGGTGTTTTAGGACCTCAGCAAGCCTCCTTGGTTTTTACCTTGTTTTAGCTACGCCTTGTGAGGTGTTTGGTTGGACAACCAATCCCTCCAGTTGGGTATCAATTTCTTAAACATTAGTTAGACCCAGATATATGGTTACCAATCTCTTTTGAAAGAAGATAAAGGTTTTCATCTCTATTTCAGATGGATGATGATGAGCCTGTGTCATTGATGACCAGGACTGTTCCTAACCAGACAAGGTCCTTTGCCAGAGGTAGTATGCTGATAACTACTAGAGGTGCACCACAGCCTGTCAGACAGGTAAATAATGGCAAAAAGATTGATTTTCGGCACATTATTGAGCCATTTACTACAGTGTTAGTTTGTAGGGCTCAGCGTTTGTATATCCATAGGTTGCAGTGCTCTCCACACAATATTCTTATTACTGTGGTGGAATTCCAGGATTTTGGATTGTGTAGAACTTTGTGCTGATTGTGTTATGGTTGCACTAAATCAATTTAGCCAAATAGAAAACCATCAAAATATTCTTATTTATGACACCGATAGCGTAGCAGATTTGATGTTCGGTTTTGCATACAAGAGCCGTGAACCATCTCAGTCTTTAGATTAGGAAAAAAAGATTGGTGTATTTCTTCCAATTAAAATTTTTTTTTTATTATTCCCTTCAGGCCCCAGCCCCAGTACAGTACGTCCAGCTCCAGGCACCAGCTCCAGTACAGTACATGGAAGAAGACGACCCGTACACTTCACAAGGCCAGTTGTTTCTGGGAGGAGGGAGTGGCCAAGGCCGAGGCACTTTCGCCAGAATGTCAAACGATCAGTTTCAAGAGCCAGTGCAGGTAGCACAGCAAATCATCAGGAGGGCAGCGCCGCCAAGACCTAAGAAGGCGACACCTGTTGTCAAAATCATAAATGAGGTTAGGCTAAGAATTTTGGGTCATTCAGAAAGGTCACGTCAGAAGGCAGTTCTTCTGAATCATTTTGAGCTGTGGCTCGACTATTTTTTGGCTGTGAAATAACACATGTGGAATCACTGGATAGTGCGAGTTGTATAAACTCACATCATCCTTTTCAGACCTTTCGAGTACATTATTTAGAACTTGCCCTATGTTAGTCAAAACCTTTAGTAACACTTAAAGGTATGATTTCATTCCCTTTCAGGAGGAAGATGTTGTGCTCAGTCCGCTGCAGGGCTATAAAGTCATGGTGACAAATCTTCATCCTGTTGTTACACAAGATGATATCATAGTAAGTACATGTATTCTAAGTTCCATGATACCTGGTAGGTGGTAATCGGGCTTGCTGAGTCGACAAAGGAGGGATGGTGAGAGCAACAGCCACAACTTATGCCTGCAGCACCTGGAATGAAGTACTCCCAGGAAACCATTCTATATATCAAAACAGTGAGGGGAGGAGGAGTATAATTGTCAGAACTCGAGGACTTTCAAGATAAGAAATGCTACGATATGATTCCTCCCCTAAAGCTCATGTGATTGATTTCCCATTTCAGGAGTTATTTGCTGCAGTTGGTCCTCTAAAGCGTGTGCGTATTCCAAGGAAAAGTGTAGCTGAGGTTGTGTTTGTCAACAGGGATGACGCGTTGACTGCTGTGAGGAAATATCATAATAGAGAACTTGACTGTAAGTACATGTATGCAAAGGACTGCTCGAATTGTTGGGTCATGAAAGCTTTTTTTTTGATAAAGTGCTGTTAGCAGGATTCATTTGCTCAAATGATTTCTCGTGGCATCCAAAGATCGAGCATCGAAAGAATTCAAAACCACAGTCTTTCCTTTGTCTCACTTTTTTATACCAAATCAAAAAATCATAAGTAGTTTTTTTCCTCAAGACACAGTACGAAATTTTTCTTGTTTGCAGCCCAACCAATGCAGCTGAAATTGGTGACACCTCTTCCCTCCAAGGATGTTCAAACTCCGGTATTTAGGTAAGTGGTGAAGGTGGTCTGTTTTGGTCTCAATGAACTTGGGCATAGGAAGCATCTGATAATGCAACAGGAACTGGGCAAGCTGCGGCTCTGATGAGCTGGTCAGCAGCTCAAACTAGAGCCCAGCAGTAGACTGGTTGTGATTTTAAGGTGTCAGGAAAACTAATGCCTGGAAATCATGGAATCATAAATGCATGAAGTCTGTATCATCTCCAGAGTAAACTCTAGCCCATTGTTGTGCAAACTCTGCAGTGGTAACCCAATAGTCATCTCACAGTTCTTTATTCTTTCAGGTTGCCAAAATCTGCAGCATCAGACGGCCCAAAGGAGAAAGTAGACATTGATATGTCTGTTGTACACAAAGCTCTGTTCAGAACAAATTCTAAGGATCCCAGTGCACCCCCTCCGAAGCCAGTCACATTCACAGTGAAAATATAAACATTTACGATGTGTGGATTTTTGGACATTGAATTGACTTTTGGAGTCAAGGATTTTGAAGTGACTTTTGTGTCAACGACGGTGATTTTTAATACATCTTCCAAATTATGACAGAATGTTTTGTTGTATCTGTAATTCCGATGTAAATTCTCAAAAAATTTGGTTCAACTGTTAGAAAATATTAAGTTGCTTAATCTGAGCTCGATGGACTGTCATTTTATGATCATCTTCCATTGGGAAACCCATTCACACTGCCATTATATTCACGTCAGAGAAACTATTTATGTTGTAAATTAATAGGCATTCATTACAGTAGTTGGACAATTATAGGCCTACATGCAGTGAATAAGGAATTATGATGAAACATTTATCAAATAGGGGGCCGTTGATTTGGTATGTACACTCAATTTTTCAGTTCTACCCCCCCTTGTCACCATGCGCCTGGACCACCACCTGCATACATCTACTAAAAGGTTGTCAGTTGATTTGTGTATGTAGTCAGTGCCACAGTTAATATTGTCAGTCTGCATAATAAAATATGATGAAAGTTGCTTTTGTAAACAAAGGTACATTAGTATTTCATAACATTCGAAATCAGTTGACTCTTATAATTTTCACTTGAAAACTCATCTCTTTCATACTAGTGGCAGGTTGATCAAATTGCCCTTTCAATCCTCCTCAACCTGCAAATGTATTAAAAATGAACATCAAATTTACTAATGAGTTCTACCCTTAGTTGCCTACATACTAGATAAATTGCCCCCCAACGGTGATTGATGCATAAGCGACAAAGGCCCTTGCCTTCAGCAGGTTGAGCTGATTATCCATTTGTTTAACTTTTTTTCCAGTCGTTGGTGTAGGATGTTTTGTTAATCGGTAATCCTGTACATTTAGATAATTGTCGGATTCCTGCAGATGAATATTTATAGTATTAATAAAAGCAAAGATTTCTGTTGAAAGCTAAGAATTTTAAACTTTTCGTTTTCCATCACCAGATGACTGATTCTTAAAGGGCTTAGACATAGTCAGAAAGATTTTAGTGTTCCTGCTGCCCTTGTGTATGTATATCATACATGTACACTTCAAACTTCTCTTAGCAAAGAAAATGCTCGCATTTTAAGTGTGGTTAATCTAAGAACTATTTTATGAAAAAAATGTGTCATTTGGCCACAAGTGTACAGTATTGTTGAACGAAAATAAACACTGTTCTATTCTCAAAATATTTTTGTTTTTTATCTTGACCACCATCCACCACAATTCTCGGCAAGGTCAGATATTGGGTATGGTCTAGCCATCATGAAACATGTACCTCATTTCTGATGAACCCCTTCCATCCAACAGGTGTTCCACTTTCCCAAGTTTTTGTTGACGTAATTCTTTCTTGTTTTATGTGGTGGGGTTGTTACCCCCTAAACCTGGAGGACCTGGAGTCCTATCTTTGTCAGACCTCTTGCCCAGAGCCTGTTTAACGTGCTTGTACCAACCAATATTATAGTACAAAACTCCAGTGAGCGACTTCGGGAATGCATGCTAAAGCACCATGGCAGGGTACAGACTTGAACGTTAGATAATAAAGTCCTCTTCCCTTGAAATGCGAAGATAATGTGGGATACCAGAAACTTTGGTTTAGTCACAATCTTGAACAAAGACACACCAGTGTGCCAAACTTCAGTCCAGTTGGTGCTGGTCTGCCACCGAATCTTAGGCAGATCTTTAATGTGCCAACTCTATAGATAGTTGTAATGGGACTGGCTACTCACAATTTTAGATGGAGACCCGTCAATATGCCTTCTCAAGACAATTGGTACAGGACTTGGTTTTGTCACAATCTTGGATGAAGATGCAGCAGTGTGCCAACTCTAATGACAATTGGTTCAGGACATCCATTTTAACACCAACTGGCAAGCTCTGCACTTACTTCAGAGATGTCTGCTATCACGACAGCAGTCCAACACCTGTCTGAATCCAAAGCTTGGTGTGACAATGGGTGATATGAATAAAGACTAGCAAATGCTAAATCTCCATGTACATCTACACTAGGCCTTTCTGTACAAAACTTAAGTAGAAGCATTTGCTAGTCTTTTTTCATATCCCCAATGGTGTCACACTGACGGATTCCATGTCCACTGCACAAGCCTTCTAAGAACTGACATGCTCATGGTCACCCTCATGAAAGTCTCCCAGAACAGCAGAGTCGTGATTCAATTGATCCCTGTCCACTGTGGCATCCCAGGAAACGACAGAGCTGATCTACTGACCAGAGATGGAAGCCTACGACATCAGGAAGAATCCAGTACCTCTAACAGGGAGGTAAAGACACTCCTGAAACAGGCCCATAACAATACCTGGCAAGAGAGAGGGGGCCCTAGATGCAACACTCCCCTAGACATGGACAGAAAAGAGACTACCATCTTTCGTCCTAGGACAGGCCACTGCAGAATCAAAGCTCACCTCAGGAGGATGAACATGGCCAAGTCCACAATGTGCCAGTACAACACATCAGCTCAGACACCAGAGCATTTACTCCAGGACTGCCCACTCTGAGACTTTTAGAGACTGGCCATGTGGCCATGACGGTACATCAGTGGAGACAAAGATCAAGGGAGGAACAATAGATGACAGCCAGGTTTATTGGATAAATAGGCCTGGTTCTGTAGTCATAAAAAGAAAATCGAACAGGACTGGCTCTTGCTACAATCTTAGATGAAGACACCTAGGTGAAGATCAGTGGCGTTGTGGTTAGAGCACGAGGCTCATAATCAGGAGGTTGTGGGTTCAATTCTCGCTGTTTCGTCTTTGTGTCCTTGAGCAAGGCACTTTACCCTACTTGTTTCTCCCCACCCAGGAGTAAATGGGTACCTAGCTGGCAGAGATGGCTAACTATGAATGTTAGTCCTGAGGGCTGTATAGCTGCAGCTTGGACCTGTGATACTCCCGGAGAGTAGGGCTTGAACCAAGAATGGACAGGCCAATAGCTAGGGGTAATAATGTGAAGCGCTTTGAGCGGCTGAAACCAGTTGGATTTAGCGCTATATAAGTCTCATGATTATTATCATTATTGGGTGATCCAACTCTAAATGCAGTTGGTACAGGACTATCTTAGATGGAGACATGTCAATGCGCCTACTCAAGACAGTTGGTTCAGGACTGGGTGTTGTCATAATCTTATTGGTCGTCTAATCTGTTCCGTATAAATCCGAAATAGAGCTCATCATTCATGTTGGTATTACAATCCTCTCGAGAAATGTCACAAATGGCAAGACATATCCTCACTCTCAATCTCCCTTAAGAGAGTAGTTGTCCTTGTCCACCAAACAGTTTTGTCTCTTGGTAACAATGCTAAGAATTTGAGGAACAAGTCATGTGATAGCTTAAAACAGGACACTTTATTTTTGGCAACTGTAAAAAATTTACATGACATAAAATGTACAAATAAATGCTTAGACCGAAATATACAAAAGGAAGTCTGTTTGTTCATGTTCTATATGGCAATTAAGTGATTCTGATGGCAATATTATGATATCTAACATTGGAGGTCGTATATTTTCATCATGGCAGTCCGATGATCGCCATCTACATGTACATCATGACGTCAATGACACAACATCGGGGATTATAGGACTTCCAAAATTACAACTAAAACTCAAGGCATTGTCTTCACTTCTAAGGTCTAACCATTTGTAAATTTTACTGGCCACCACACACCATGCCATGTTTTCAAATGCCACATTGCTCAAGCAAGAACAGAGCATTATATGACGGTCCCCTCTTCTCCATTTTCAAATATTTGATAAATGATTTTTAAGACACAAATTTCTCTGTGGACTATATTCACAATTAGGCCCTCATAACTTATAGCACATTGACATTAAGAAATATCTCAATATAAAAACATGACTCGTCAAAAATCTGGCAAATATGTTTCTGGTGATATTTGTGATCAGTGTCTGGCTGTTACCCTATCACAGGAACTGAATAGGTTCAGCTGATTTATGGTAATGAAAAGCAAGGCACAGTCAATTCTAGGCCTAACATCAAAATGCACTTTGGGTAATATTTGAAAGCACAATGTTTACCACAGCTAAAATCCCACAATGTAGCAGCAGAACACTGACTGGTGTTTGCTAACAAAGTCCAAAGCTAGGACCACACAGAGGTAACTGTCTGCAAAACGTCTAGATATGTAGCAAAGAGAGGTTTGGCTTTGGTTGGTAATTAGAAGGACCCAAGCCTACAGGTAGCAAGCTACAATTGACCTTTCCCTGAACACGTAAAATAGTTCAGTAAAACACTACATGGCTGACAGCAAATTTTGCTTACTTTCTTTGAACAGCAAATGTCTGATCCACAACAGTTCTGTGTGCAGAGTGTCTTGCTACCTAACATATATTTACACTAAAACCTGCAATTAATATCCAAAACAATAAGTTTGGCAGTGAAATTCAAGCTACATGTACAAATACAACATCCATTGGGCCTCAACATACCTTTAGTTTTGCCAATACGTAAGTTTTAGTGTACTGGTACATCATACTGAAGTACATGTAATGTTTGCTTATACCAAGGCTAATAGTCAATATTCAAACCAGTACAAATTTACACAAAAAATCCTAACCTTACAACTACACTTTTTATGTCCTAAGCAAAGGAAATCACATCTAGGTTCTATTTACTCTTTATCACAATAATACTGGGTTTCACTCGTAGGAATTTACAGCCAGCAGCACAATCATGTCACTAGCGACACAATAAAATGGATAAATTTCGCTAACCCCAAAA